>NC_062544.1:53890996-54039339 GCF_016906955.1 Phacochoerus africanus | reverse complement strand
TTTAGATTCCACATATGAGCAAATATCCTACGATATTCGTCTTTCTCTGTCTTACTCACTTAGTATGATAATCTCTAGGTCCATCCATGTTGCTTCAAATGACATTATTTCATTCTTTTTTATGGCTAATATTCCATTGTGTGTATATATACTCCTTCTTCTTCTCCTTTCCTTCTCTTCCTCCCCTCCTTCCCCTCCTCCTCCTTCTTCTTTTCTTTTTTGGCTACCCTGTAGCATGTGGAGTTCCTGGGTCAGGGATCAGATCCAAGCTGCCATTGAGACCTGCCTCCTTTAACCCACTGTGCCTAGCTGGGGATTGAACCTATGTCCTGGTGCTGCAGAGTTGCCACAGATCTTGTTGTGCCACAGCCAGAACCTCTATACCACATGTTCTTTATCAGTCCTCTGTTGATGGACATTTAGGTTGGTTCTATGTCTTTGTCATTGTAAATAGTATGCTACAAATACTGGGGTGCATGCATCTTTTAAATTATGTTTTAGTAGAGATGTTTTTAAAAGAAGTGTCCCACCCAGGGTTTAAAAAATCCATTGTTTGGAGTTCCCGTCATGGCACAGTGGTTAACGAATCCGACTAGGAACCATGAGGTTGCGGGTTCGATCCCTGCCCTTGCTCAGTGGGTTAACGATCCGGCGTTGCCGTGAGCTGTGGTGTAGGTTGCAGATGCGGCTCGGATCCTCCGTTGCTGTGGCTCTGGCGTAGGCTGGCAGCTACAGCTCCGATTGGACCCCTAGCCTGGGAATCCCCATATGCCACTGGAGCGGCCCAAGAAATGGCAAAAAGACAAAAAAAAAATCCATTGTTTTAGAGGAACTGATATGGGAAAACATAGATGATAAATTATGTATTTGGGTTAGTGTTAGGGTTAATATAGGTTAATAATCTTGGCACTCAAATTAGGAGACTATTTAGGAAATTAGAGCTTGCTCCTGTGCTAGAAAATTGGTGAATATTGGTATTTCTACATTCTAAGTCTAAATAAAATATTTAATTAATTAAAAAGTAGTACATATGACTTTTTTATGGCTCTCCACTTGGACTAAATTTTCAGTTAACTATTAATTCTGATTTTGTTACATGATAGAGCTTACATGCTCTCAAAATATTGAAATATTATGTTGGAAAAGCAAATTGACCTCATTCTCTAAGATTCGAAGACACCCACTTGACTAATATCTACTTATTTGCTTCCTGATGTCACCAATGATATCAGGTGAAATATAATCCAGCCTGACAGTGGAATCTTCTGCTTCCTCCTCCCAAAACACACTTAAGAAACACTGCCTCTGTAGATGCTACACGACCAACCTCAGAGGACACCACCTTAGCAGACCCCAGATCCTGAGATGCTACTCACCTTGTTCACAGGTGAGTGAGCTTGAAATGGGTGGTGTCCAGGAATCCCCACTGCATGTGTACCTCGATGGCCCAGAAATGTCAAAGCCTTTGGGACAGCTTAGCTCAATGGAGTCACCAATTTTATACAATCTCTGAAATGGTGACAGTTTCAGTACTTCTGGCACCACTGGCATGAGGCAGTCAGTCCCTGCAGAGACAGAAACATTTCAGATGTATGTGGTGGAACAGAATACTCAGGGGTATAGGCAGATTTTATGTAATTCAAAAAGTGACTTGAATATGATTCACTGCTTTGGTTCGCTTTAATGCTGCCTTTTGATCAGAAAAACTGGCAGTTGAGGATCCCTGGCTTCCACTGAGAAACTCCCTTTAGTTCCTTTAACTGTGGAACTTGCTAAAGACTGGCTCTAGCCACTTGCAACTTTCATTACCTTACTGGGATCATTTTCTTTCAAGAAATGATCTTCTTCTCACTTTCTTCACATTGTGGGTGACACAGAGGCAGGACATTCTAATTGACACTGATCTCAACTCTATGTCATGGTTCCCCATAACAACTCTGTGGAGTCCCCATCTGAGCCTTGTTTGAATCGCATTTTAACTTTACTGAGGCGTGGGTACATGTGGAGCCTACAAACTCCCCCTTTCTTCATCAACAGAGAATGTGAATGTGCTCCAAGGATAAAACTGCATTTCTTGTAAAATCCCATCTCTGATACATAGAGTGCAAGTATCATCTTCCGGGGACTCATCAATTTGCATCTCTTTGTGCACCACGCAAAGCAGATGTCTGTGCTTAGATACAGTTAGCAGACTTCCCAGATTTCTTTTTAAGCACATGCCTCACAGTCCTGCTAATAAGCAGGGGCAGGAGAACTAAAACATGAAGATATTTAGAAATCTAATTTTATCCCATGAATCCTATTTTCTGCTTCGCTAAACCTTTTCACCATAATTACTTAAGAATAGTAAAAATGGATGAATCTAAGAGGGGTGACTTTGCTCTACTTAGTTTGGGCCCATTCATTCTTTAGCAGAGTCAGGCAGAATGTCTGCCCAGTTCTCACGTTGGCATTCCACATCTCCTCGCCTCCAGGTTCTGTCAGGTAAGCATCTGAAGTACTGATAGCCAACAGTTTTGAATCCAGTAAGGCATACAATTTCAACATCTTCCCCAACTGAATACAGTGTCTTTTCATTCTAGAATTAAAACGGAAACCAGCAAGTTACTAATGTTACAAATAGTATCTCTAAACACCTTGGGGTCCTTCTGGATACTTTTTCTTCCTTCATTCCAGAGTCCATTCAATTTCTACTCCTCAGCATCCCTCAAAGTTCTCTTTTCCTTTGCTATCACCATTGCCTTTGTTCATAGCATGTGTGATCTCAGGACAACTATCTAATTGGTCCCTCTTCTTCTTCTTCTTTTTTTTAATGATTTTTTTTTTTCCATCATAGCTGGTTTACAGTGTTCTGTCAATTTTCTACTGTACGGCAAGATGACCCAGTCACCCATACATACATACATTATTTTTCTCACATTATCATGCTGCATCATAAGTGACTAGATATAGTCCCCTGTGCTATATAGCAGGATCTAACTGGACCCTCTTCTAATCCATCTTCCATATTGCTATTCTAAATTGATTAGCCTGTGTGTGTGTGTGTGGTGTGTTTGTGTGTGTGTGTGTGTATTTTACTTAATAACTTGCTCCCCACTGTATAGGTGATGGCCTACTATTGCAAGAATAAGAAAACTCTATACACAGCCTGTAGTGGCTATAAACTGAATAAATAACGTATCCTAAATATGCAGCAATATATGCAGTTGCTATGGTAACAAATTGATTACAAATCATTTGAAAGTGCCCCGATAACCTGTTGGTCATTGTACACTTTCCCAATTAATGGGTAATTAAAGTATACCCATATCATGTGGGGGTTCGATAAAATTTTTAAGATAAATTTGGTTTTCTATTCTTAGCTTGGAATATTACCTTTAAGCCTCTTTCCCATCCTCACCTCTTGCCATTTCCTCCAATAGAACCTAGCAAACCAAAGCCACCTGTCATTCTTTGAACATAATATTCTCTTTCATACCTCTAGGTCTTTATCTGGCTTTTACTCTATCCTCAACATGTTCTCTTGTTCCTTCTCTCAAGACCCAACTCAAATAGAACGTCCTCTGTGGAAAACCTTCTTCATTTCCCTGGATTTATCAGGTGTACCACCCTTTCAGGTTTGGGGGGAAACTTGTACAAAAGCTCTATTTTATGTTTAGCACATGTATCAGACCCAACCTGACATTTGAGTGGCACTTCTACTACCATATCTCTGCTTCACAAAGCTTTACACAGGGCTTCATAATTCTTTGCTGAAAAATGCAAAACACTCTAAGGAAGCCAGTAATGGAACAGTCTTTTCTTACTGAGAGGGAGAAAAGCACAAAGAATTGACTGGGAAGTTACTCTCTGGGGAGTTTTGAGGGAGGTGAAAGCTCAGTCGTCACCTTTGTATTACTTGGCCACATGATTCAGCTTGTCTCCTAGAAGATGATTAATTTCCTGAATACAAAAAAAATATTCCACCATTGGTTATTATGGCTGTGACTGTGTTTCTGCGGGGAAATGGCACGATGAGTAGTGGTTAATGATCTGCATGTTTTATTCAAAGGATGGCACATTTTCTCTTGCATTCATCCCCAAATAAATTACTGGCATCAGCTTCTGCTTCATTTCTGTTACGAAGCAACAACGTATAAGTATATGTTGCAACCATCAAGCTTCAACAAGCACATCTGCTAGACTGCCTACATAGGGGACCCTTGCCAAAGTCACTGTCACTTGCCTATAGGGGTAGAACCTATGTCTTGCTCGTTGAACAGATGTCTTCCACACGCAATGACACCATTGCTCTAGCCCGGAATTAGGCATCTCTGCCTCTTTTGGATTCTATACAACAGGGCATTTTGCTTCCAGGAATTTCAGAGAGTGCTCATTGGGAAGGTTAAAATTGTATTACTTTTGAGTAAAACTATTGTCAGGCAAGGGATTAGGTCTTTAATAAAGAGCAAATTAAAACAAGGAGTGAACTTATTACTGGAAATGTAAACATATAATTTTATAAGAGTCATTAGAATAATGAATCACCTTTTAAACTCTTTGTATGTTTTGAAAATTAGAATGTTGATTGTTTCAAACAATTTCTGTAAGTAGCTGGCACAAACAGATTAAAAATTATTTAGGTATCTGGCTCTGACAAAATGTAATTCTGAGGATACTATAGGGTGGACTGACAAATTTTTTCTATCAAGAACCTTGATAGTCAGTTGCAGGCCAGGCAGTGTCTGTCGCCTTGCGCCTTTGCTGCACAAAACAGCCATAGTTATTATGTAAATAAGGAATGTGGTTGTGTTCCAATAACTTCATTTAAAAAAAAGAAGAGGAAATAGAAAGCAGGCATTTGCTGACCTCTGTTCCAAAGGGTTTGTTACCAAGTGTGCCTCCTGAGCTAACAGCATCAGTATTGCCCAGGAACTTGTTGGAGATGGAAGTTTCTGGGCCCTGCCCCAAACCAGCCTTCAGTGTTCTGGAATCTGAGAACCTCTGGTTTTAGAGGCAAGACTAATGGACACTAATGCCCTCCAAATATTTCTTCCCCTCACACATTTAGGCCTGGCATGTTATATACAAACAGAGGTGGATGAACTTGGAAGACACATTGGTCTAGACTCAGCTTCATGGATGTCTATTTGCTGGCCTTGGAGAATTGAGGTTATTAATCTTTTTGTTGTTGTTGTTTGTTTGCTTTTTAGGGGCTGCACATGCAGCATATGGGAAGTTCCCAGGCTATGGTTGAATCAGAGCTACAGCTGCTGGCCTACACCTCAGACACAGCAACACCAGATCCGAGCTGGTCTGTGACCTATACCACAGCTCACGGCAATGCAAGATTGTTAACCCACTGAGCAGGGCCAGGGATGGAACCAACATCCTCATGAATACTAGTTGGGTTCATTACTGCTGAGCCACAATGGGAACTCCTGAGGGTTATTAATCTTTGATCATAAATATGATATAGATGGAAACAGATGAATTTAAAGGCTTTACTGGGTTTAAGAAAGGTTGAGTTTAAAAATCAAGATAGGAAGTTCCCATTGTGGCTCAGTGGTTAATGAATCCGACTAGGAACCATGAGGTTGTGGGTTCAATTCCTCGCCGTGCTCAGTGGGTTAAAGATCTGGCATTGCCATGAGCTGTGGTGTAGGTTGCAGACACAGCTCGGATCCTGCATCACTGTGGCTGTGGGTATAGGCTGGTGGCTACAGCTCCGATTAGACCCCTAGCCTGGGAACCTCCATATGCCGCAGGTGTGGCCCTAGAAAAAGCAAAAAGACCTAAAAAAGTAAAAATAAAATAAAAATTAAGATAAAATTGATTAGGGAGCATATCTCCTGTGATCAATTTAAATATTATGTATCTCCTGAAAATTGATATCTAAAGTCACAGACCTTTCTGACAAAAAATATCTAGTTTGTTTTTAATCATAGAAACATATTGTGGTTTAATGAAAAAGATAAATTAAAAGGTATTAAACTGTATTGACTCCTTAAGAGTTCTACAGTTTTCTAACCTAATAAGACATTACAGATTCAATACCTCCTATGATTACAGCCAAGACTAGTTTGTTTCTCTGATAATATGCCTTAGATTAGAGGTTAGTTTGCTCAGACTCAGAAACAAGTAGTCAGATCTTAGTTGCAGATTCTTGCAGAGTCTTCCAACCATTCTTCACTCACACAAACCTTCCACCAGCACATGAGTTAGTAGTTACAAGGAACACAAAAACCTGCCATTCTTTGGTCTAACAACCAGGTATGAAGATATCTCCAGGTGAAGGAAAAGAAAGAAAAGTGATGGAGCCTTTCTAAATACCACTTTTTAACTTTTTTTAACCTTTTTTTCATTTTTAAAAGTTTTATTGTAGTTTTATTGTTCATTTATAATGTTGTGATCATTTCTGTTGTACAACACAGTAATTCAGTTATACATATACACACATCCATTCTTTTCATATTCTTTTTGCACATAGACTATCACAGAATATTGGGTAGAGTTTCCTGTGCTGTACAACAGGTCCCTATTGGCATTCCATACCTTAGTGTGCATGTGCCAATCCCCCAACCCCAGCCCATCCCTCCCTTCCACCCTGTCCCTTTGGTAACCCTAAGTTTGTTTGTGAAGTCTGTGAGTCTGTTTCTGCTTTGCAATAAGTTAGTTTATATCACTTTGTAGGATTCCACATGTAAATGATATCATACGAGGTTGTCTTTCTCTGTCTGACTTACTTCACTTACTATGATAATCTCTAGGTCTATCCATGCTGCTGCAAATGGCATTATTTGTTCTTTTTAATGGCTGAGTAGTATTCCATTGTATATGGGTACCATATCACTTTTTAAACTTTCTTTTTTTTTTCTTGCCTTTTTTTAGGGCCACATGTGCAGCACATGGAAGTTCCCAGGCTAAGGGTCTAATCAGAGCTGCAGCTGCCAGCCTACACCACAGCCGCAGCAATGCTGGATCCGAGCCACATCTGTGACCTACACCACAGCTCATGGCAAAACTGGATCCTTAACCCACTGAGCAAGGCCAGGGATCAAACCTGCATCATCATGGATACTAGTCAGTTTTCATTACTGCTGAGCCACAACAGAAACTTCCTTTTGTACTTTTTAAGTCAGCAGATTATTAAACTAAG
Organism: Phacochoerus africanus; assembly: GCF_016906955.1. Taxonomy (NCBI): domain Eukaryota; kingdom Metazoa; phylum Chordata; class Mammalia; order Artiodactyla; family Suidae; genus Phacochoerus; species Phacochoerus africanus. The sequence continues at coordinate 54,032,201 of NC_062544.1, read as the reverse complement.
AAAACAATAACTCCAAGTAAAAAAAAGGACATGCATTCTGAGTCCTATGTTTTTGGATTCCAAATCTAAAGTGAAGGTCAGGATGCTTACCCGAATAAATCCATTTTCTGGAGGGACTGGTTGAGGACACCCTGAATCTGATTCTATTTTCAGGGAGGTCTATTTCTTTCATGTCCTCATCATCACCGATGCATGGCTGTCCACTAAAAAAGAAAAATAAACGTGTGTGTATAATATAACAAGTATATATACAAATACACACATTCACCTGTGTATATAAATGTAGGCACATATACACATTATGTGTATATATTTATGTGTATGATATTTTATAAACAAGAGAAAATATTAAAGAGAAACAGGTAGCGGCAGATCCAATACTTCACTGTGTTGAAATGGGCGCAATTCTAATTATTTCTTTCCTTAGCAGTAAGAAATAAATACCTTAACTCTAGCTGTGGCCAGGGGATGCCCCTCTTTCCCCTCACCCCCCCTTACGTGTTCTGCATTATGGAGAATGTGCAGTGTTCCTCCTGCTGCCTCTCCCCCTCGCAGGGTTTCCCTCCTTGGCGGGGGGCAGGGTTGTTGCATTCTCGGGTCCTTGATCTCTTGTACGTAGTGTCACATGTGCTCTCCAGGAAGACCAGCAGCTCCAGTTCCCATCTACTGCATCTGGAACACAGGAGGGCCCCCCCACCCATCAAGGTGTGTCTGGAGGATTTGGGCTTTGAAGCCAGACCAACTTGGTTCCCTCACTTTTTAGCCATGTGATCTTTTGTGGGGGTATCATAGGCTAATCGTGAAGATTAAGGGAAACTATCTGTGCAAAGGGCCTGATATATCCCCTGACTTCCCTTTCCTGTTCCCACCGCCTGAATGAAATGGTAACTGCTCTGAATCATTTTCAACTATCGGCAGCAAGCAGATCACACAGGTACATATATGCATACATGTATGTACATGTATGAACTCTGATAGAATATATATTAAATTATGTTTTTAAAGGTGATAGGACTATATTCTTACTCCCCTGGCACATCCTCTTTCTAAGGAGGATTAGAGGTAACCGCGAACATTCCTTAGTCGTTCATGAAAACTGTGGTTGTGGTTTAATTTATCCCTTAGTAAATTAAAGCCATCCTCATCCTACACTAGAATACATAAGCAGTTTGTAAAAACAGTATCACATTTTATTTTGTAGTCTGATTTATTGTTCTACTTTATTTTATGTTATAGGCACTGTGCTGTATATTCTTTATGCACACATATATAATCTTCACACACACTGTATATCTTCAGATATATAGTGGCATTATTCCCATTTTATGGATGAATAGATTGAGGCCATAGATATATTAGGTGACTCCCAAGGTCATACAGCTGATAGGTTACAGCTGAGACTCACATCAGGATTGTCTGACTTTAGCGTCTTCTCCAGGCCCTATTTTTTTTTGTGAGTTTGCATAAGATGGAAGTTGCTAAGAGAAGTCCTGTTTTGTTTTGTTTCGTTTTTTCATTGACTGACCTGGAATACCTTGTGGAGGGGAAAAACCTTCCTACTCACAGTAAATTCCCGACACTTACTAGATTTGTAATCCGGGGCACGCCTCTCACAGTTGTCACCGTAGGTGCCGCTCTGGCACACACATAGACATTCGGTCCCTGAGAGCACAGGGCGGCCGTTGTTGGGGCACGGAGCACACTGGCAAGGGTCAAATTTGGCTGCGTATTCTCGGAAAAGCTCTCCTTAGGTTGTTCCGTCTTGTCACTGCACAGGGATGTTTCTTACCAAGTCTGTGATGGGAGCAAGCTGAGAGCAGATGGGAGGGAGGAGGGCCAGTCAGAGTCATAATCCCTTGGGCTATGTTGCCATCAAGGCCTGCAAAATTCCACGCTTCAAAGAGATAGGTGTAGAATGGGGAATACCTGCCTGTTGAGGCCAGTGGGGAAAAGCCCCTCCCCACCAGAGCAGGTGAGTATTTTCCCTTCCCTAGAGGGGGGTAGAGCAGCTGTCCTGCATGATTGGCTGGCTTCTGCTGTCCCTAAAGTATGACAGTTGTCTTTGTTCTGGAGCTTACTCTCCCTTGGCATTCTCCTATGGTGGAAGCCTCGTGAGGTGCCATTAACTTGGATTTACATCATCTTATGTATTAAGCATCGAAGTACTGAGGTAAGTGACCGAGAGAGGCAGCTCAGAAACGCTCTGCTGAAAACCTCATAAAGTCTGACTTAAGCAGAAAAAATCCAGAAAGGATGAAAAGAGGCTTTGTGTGGTAGAAAAATCCAGAAAGGGTGAAGAGAAGATTTCTGTGTTCTTTATGTTTCCAGGGACAGCAGTACTGGCTTTTGGTAGAACTGGAAGAGAGAACGGGAGGGAGAAAATGGAGAAATGAACTGGTGGGTAGGATGAATAAAAGAATTTACAGCAGCAAATAATGGGGGCAACGCAAAATTAGAGCTTATTTTAAAATCCCCCAAGGATGACGTCTCTAGTTGCCATGAGGGACGCACAAGTGCCCAGGTGGGCAGGTGGATCTCGTTTTCCTACAATAACCTACTGAGCTCAAAGTATCTTCACAATGTATGTAAATTATTCTACTTTCATAGGATGAAAGAACTCCTTATCTCTACTTATTTATTTGATCCTTCCCTCTTGAAAATTTATTGGTGAGTAGTTGACTTACAATGTTGTATTAGTTTCAATTGTATGTGTTATATATATATATATATATATAATACCTATATACGTATAACCTATATATACATACAACACACACCACACACATATACTAATTCTTTTTTTCTTCCCCTGTAGGTTATTACAAACTATTGAGTAGATTGCCCTGTGCTATACAGGACGTTCTATTATGCATCTATTGCATACAGCAGTGTGTATATGTTATTCCCACCCGTCCAAATTCCTCCCCCCCCACATGGTCTTCCCTTACAGTAACCCTAAGACTGGTTTTGAGACTGGTGAGTTTCTTTCCGTTTTATAATAAGTTCTTTTATATAATTTTTCAAAATTAGATTGCACATGTAAGTGATATCATATGATATTTGTATTTGACTTACTTCACTCAGTATGATCCTTCATCTTCATTTAAATGAAATGAGCAGAATAACTTCTTTAAGGGGCTTTTAAAATGTGCTTATGTTTTAGGCAAAAAACTGGTTCTAAATGCCGTGTGATTGATTTGTGGACCAGGCATTTCATACATAATAAAAATCACCCCTTAATGTAATTACAACAAATATAAGACTGGTAAATTTTAATCAAAGGTAATAGAAACAGGAAGCCAAATGGATCTAAAATCCCCATTTATCCCACCAGAGCTATAAATGAAGATTTAGGAGGGCTCATCGAATAAAGAATTGCAAGAAATTGCAGAAATCGAATTTACTGTATGTATGGGGAGATGAAGAGAACTACTCTAGGCAAGTTCGGGCAGTTTTTATGCGCTAAATTCCCACTTCTGGTATTTCATGTGTGCTAGGAATTCTAAAATACCATACTAGAGACTGCTTGTTTGAACAGCATAAACAATGGAGGTTGTCATTTAATGCTTTTTTTTTTTAAGGTACATGTGGCATACACACTGAAAGACAGACATTTCTTTTATCATCTGAGAGGAAAATGGAAAAGGAATTATGTGATGTTGCCAATTTGGGCTGCCAGAGAAACTGACTTTAGCTCTTACCCAGAATGCTTTGCAATCTTACCTCAAAGTCAATCACAGCAGGATTTTCCTTCACTGATTCCAACCAGTCAGAATATGTCTTCTCTCCTGGCCAGAACTCCCTTTCTCCCATGCCAAAGCCGCTGCATTACTCACTTCTTCCACCTTTAACCAGGGGATATGGATTTCTCTGATCCTTGCAAAAAGGAACCTGCAAGGTTTTTTCAAAAAAATTTTACTCATTAGTTTACTACTGCAAATTCAACCTTGAAAGTAAAGCCTATTTGCACAGGAAAAAGAAGCAGATGGTAGTCATGTAGCTTCATTAAGTTAGTTATGTGAAAAGCAAGAGAACATGCCTTCTATCCCTAAAGGGAGTAGTTATAGTTTATAATAGAAATGATAATAATAGTGCCAATAGCTATCATTTAATTTATCAACTTGTGTATGCCAGGCACTCTGCACTCATTATTTATGTCATTCTCACAACAAGCAGGTATTGCTATAAACATGGACATTGAAGTGAGATGGTAATTTGGCATAGTTTCTAAGAGAGGGAGCTGGTGTGCAGATTGTGGCCCAAGTCCTGATAACTCTGCCCCCCGATCTTTGATGCCAAAATCTTCTGCTTTGATTTATATAGGCATATGTCTTGGACTCCCGAATAACATAAACCACATGGCTTCTGATACACAATCAGTTGTCCTCCACCATGCCAATTGACTACAATTTCAGGAAAAAGATGAGAGAATGCTTTTAAGCTTAAAGACAGGAGTAAAACCACATCTAACAAAGGAAAAATTCAACCTCAAATTAAGAGTTGGTACAATATTCCTTTAGAGGCAATGGCATTTAATGTACACAGCATAAATCTTTGTGCAAATTTTCAAAACAATCCTTATCAACTAATGGTGTTTTTAATAGGAGTAGGAACTTAGTAATAAGAAATTGTAGTGAGAGGAATTCCCGTGGTGGCTCAGAGGAAACAAATCTGACTAGTATCCATGAGGACGTAGGTTTGATCCCTGGCCTTGCTCAGTGAAGTGGGTTAAGGGTCCGGCGCTGCTGTGAGCTGTAGTGTAGGTTGCAGATGTGGCTTGGATCTTGAGTTGCTGTGGCTGTGGTGTAGGCTGGTGACTATAGCTCTGATTCGAGCCGGGAACCTGGAAATCTCCATATGCTGCAGGTGTGGCCCTAAAAAGAAAAAGAAAAAGAAAAAGAAATTGTAGCGAGAAATAAAATCAAATGGAAAGAAGGCTAATGTTATGGGTAATAATTAATGACATTAATTTGATATCAGTTCTGGAGAGTTAGTAAGGATTAGCCATGCCCCTACTGTTTAGAAATTCTACAGTAAGAGAGCCTAGAATGATTAAAACAATGGGTGGAGTAATCTCCTTGTGAAGAATGTATGATCTTTTTCAAAGTGAGGTGCTTAAGATAATACTGACAGATTTAAGTAGAAAATTTTTAGAGGTTTTTGCATTTATTTTTCGTAGAAAAATAGGAGAGGAATTACTATTTGCCAATATGTCATATGCCTATTGACAGTGGTACTGATGGACTATTTCAAATTTAGATACCATACATTTCAGAAATGGATGGATACTGCTGAAAACTATTTATGATAAGCATGGGATCCTGAAGAAAGAACTCAAGTCTATTTATTCTATTAGCTACTTTGAACAGAACTAACTCTTAGAAGTGAATAAACGGCTTTAAAACATTCCAGAAAGAAAATGCAGATTGAAGACAATACCAACAGTGCAACATAAGCAAAACAAGTAGAAGGAAGAACAGATAGATCTATTTCCTATACAAGCTTCTCATCAACCACATGAGTTTGACACCAAAGTTGCCCCCAAAACTATGAAAATTTGTACGGAGGAGTTTTTTTATGAAGTATTGTCATTATGTAAGACAATGAAAGACAATGAAAAATTCTATTCATTTCATATAGGTTATCTTTTGAAATTTTCCATTTTCTACATTTGTATATATTTTTGTCCAGAATGTATTTTTATATTTGTAACACTTGTTAGTGAGTATACACATATTGCAGGTATAGTCTCAAAATTTTTTTTATGATACCTTTACAGATTTGAAGAGTTTGGAGTCCAATGATTTAATTGGACTTCAGGGGTTAGAAATAGACAAATATATATTTTAAGTGCTTTTAGCAAACAACATAAATGTCATTGTGATTAATAAACATTAGCTGAGAATTTGCTATATGCCAGGCACTAAAGACTTGGGTTGGGGAATTGACACGATTCAGGAACATTACTGATGTATCAGCTGGGTGGGATGGACAGTTGATTGATGAACCAGTTTGGAGACTACCGCAATAGTCTTTTTTAATATATATATATATATATTTTCTTTTGGTCGTACCTGCCAGACTTCAACCTGCACCACAGCAATGACTCAAGTGGCTGCAGTGACAATGCCAGATCCTTAACCCACTGAGCCATAAGAGAGCTCCCTGTAATAGCCTTTGATTTTGCAGTATCCTCCTCTTGTTCTTATAAGCTAAAACACTGTTCCTATTTGACATTTTCTCATCTCTATGTTGGATGGATTTTACAGTCAAGTAGTTTTCTTCAGTAAGTATTTAAGAATGAATGTTTCCAGAATTCTTTCATGTTTTGAGATGCCTTCCTATTACCTTGACATATGAATAGTTTTTTTTCTCTTTTTTAGAAATTTGTGGGCATTCCTCTATTGTCTTATAGCATTGATTTTGTCAAGAAGTCTAACACCAGCCAGATTTTGTTGTTCTATAAGTGACTTATTCTTTTGGCCAAAGTATTTGAATTCATTTTTTAAATCTTTGTATTTAGTTAACTAAAATTCATCCTGAAGTTGTGTATTTGAACAATATTTCTGATACAAATAATAAAGACAAATTTCTTCCTTTATTTCAGGGACACATTAATATGCATCTATATATGTATATATATTAATAGTTTTTATGTTTCATTTCTTGGGCACTTTATTTCAGGAACACTAATTCCCATGTATTAAATTCTATTTGTCATTCCATTTCCATTAGATATTCCTTAGTAAATGTTAATATCTGAATTTTTTTCTGTGCATTCATTATACATTACTTTAGAACTCTCTTGTATGTTATCAACTTTAACAATTTAATTTTCAGACAATTATATTTTGACCTTGCCATATCTATAACTATAGTGGTGATATTTTCAATATTGTTTACCTTTGTACCTTAGCTTTGAAATCTTCCTTTTCTTTTCAGCCATGCCCAAGGCATTCAGAATCCTGGGCCAGGGATCAAACCTGCACCACAGCAGCAACCCAAATCACAGAAGTGACAACACAGGACCTTAACCTGCTGTGCCATCAGGGAACTCCTGAAATCTCTCTTTTCAATTAATTCTTATAGTTAATCTTTTCATCTCTGAGCTCTTGTTTACTGAATTCACATTCTTATTAAATTATTCTATTGAACAACACACTGTACATGCTTTGGTTTATATTACTATTTTTGCAAACTATTCTTTTTTTCCTTCTTTTTATTTCTCCTATAAAACAAAGGTGTATTTGTCCAGTCAGCTCTCATTTTGCTGAAGCTCAGTATGGGGATCTACATGTAGACCATTGATAGGCTCTGATATCTAAAATTACCTGTTTGCTTTTATAGTAAATATTATATTGTTATTTGTTCCTTGGCTGTATCCCCATGATAATACAAGCTTCATATTTTGGGAGTTTCAGTGATTCTGCTTCCTTTTGTTCTGAGAAGAAGTAGCAATCAATCAGGGAAGGTAAGGATAAGAGAATGTTACACAGAGGAAGGAGTTATTTATATGGCAAGGCACAGGAGAGAGCCCACCTTATTTAGGAGCCTACCTAAAGTTTAGGCAGAGAGAGAGAGGTAGGAACTTCTCTTCAAGGCTATGTGAAACTATGACATGCTGGAGGCATGAGTGTTTCATGATAAGATTTGCCTTGGAGAATATTCTTCTCCCAGAAAATGGGTAGAGTAGACTGAAAGAAGGCAAGACCAGAGGAAAAGGGACCAGCTGGGAAGCCTCTGTGGTAATCAAGATTGGAAATGATGATGGAGGGCATATGTCCAAAGAAATGAAGGTTTGAGAAGAACTAGGAGAAATATTAAGGAAGAAGAATGATTACTTACTGGATGCAGAAGCTGGAAAGAGGGAGGGAGAAACCAAAGACAGCACTCAAGTTTCTGGCTTGGTGGCCTGAGCCTTTTTTATGTACCCTAAGGGTCCCTTAAGCCCTTATCAGTCTGTATTTTAATTGAAGTCTAGTTGACTTACAATATGGTGTTAGTTTCAGGTGTACAGCAAAATGATTCAGTTATACTGAATGGTATTCTTTTCATTATGGTTTATTACATAAACCATATGTAATATTTTCATATACTTTTCCATGGTGGTTTTCCATTACAAGATATTGAATATAGCTCCCTGTGCCATATAGTAAGTCCTTGTTGCTTATCTATTTTGTGTATGGCAGTTTTTATCTGTTAATCCCAAACTCCTAATTTGTATCTCCCCCACCCCCTTTCTTCTTAGGTAACCATAAGTGTGTTTTCTATGTCTTTTGTAAATTAAGATCATTTGTGTCATATTTTAGGTTCCACATATAAGTGATATCATATGGCATTTATCTTTTTTTCTTTGACTTCGTTTAATATGATAATCTCTAGGTCCATCCGTGTTGCTACAAATGGCATTATTTCAGTATTTTTTATGGCTGAGTGGTATTCCATTGTATTTATATACCACATTTTCTGTATGTTTAATGGTTATTTATATGTATCCTTACTTTGTAAGTTCTTTGATTGGAAAGCCAAATTCATGCCCATGTTTACTTTACAATGCTTAATACTGAGTTTGGCTCATAGGAAGAATCAATAAATGTTCATTAAATTAAACAACCTAAACAGGAGATAAAAAAATCTGAACCATGTCCCCCCTCAAGCTGTGCTAATATTTGATTTGCTCCCTCCCCCCACCACACATAGGGCTGTGAGGCAGAAATGAAATGAATGAAAATTTTGAAAAGTTAGAAATAGTGGAGTCATGGGCAATATGGTACTTCAATGTCTGTCAGTCAGGATGCACTGGGTAAGCTGCTACTAGAGAGGGCGGTTACCTTCGTATTTCTCGGACATCCTGTTAGTGGTGCACCGGTGTTCCACCTTTGTTTTGTAACTATAAAATAACGTTTCTTTGTTTCAATCAGCGATACAGTTTTTGGCTTCTTCCTGTGTTAAACCTAGGAAATGGGTACAAACAACAACAACAAAAAAACCCTGAGGATGCACGATGGAGAAATCAGGGAGGAGGGGTTGTGAGGCTCTTGATTCTGGTGGAGCCACAGAAACTGCGCATCAGCACCCAGCTTCTCAAGTCCTGTGAGCTCCACCAATTAAAAGCTTTACTACAGAGTCAGTCCTTCCCAAGCCCTGGGATATCCTAAGGGAAGAGTATCTGTGAGTCCCCACTGTGTCCCCTTCAACGCTGGCCCTAAGCAGCACATGCAGGGTCAGTCTGGCCCAGTGTGTGGAGGCCATGGGGACCTCGCCCTGTTGCTTACACACCATACCTCTAAGCTCACCTATCCTGCTGGCCACTGCCCTGTGTAGCCCTGCAAAACAAAAGCTGAACACATGCTGTGTTTGGTGCCCCATGGTCCAGTGGCCTTCCTTTGGGTCCACCGCTGATGCTGCGAGAACTGAGTCCATTTCACTCTTTCCCTTGTTCACCACCTAAATCATAAACTTCCTTGGTCGCCTCCCTGCCCCTGAACACTCATCCACTTAGCTATGCGTCCTCTCCCTGACTCAGCTGCTCACTCCACCTCTACCCCCAAAACCCTTTCATTTTGCTCTCCGAAATTCCCACTTCTTTTTGACGTCCTCACTGACGCTTCTCTCTTTCTCCTTAAGTCAAGCCTGTACTTGATATGCTTTCTCTATTGTCCCCAAGGGAATTGGGTGCTGTTTCATTCCTAGCCTCTTGGGGAGAGGGATCTGGGCTTGACATCCTCTAGTTTTCCAGTGTTGCTTTCATACAATGACCCTCCCTAGTTTTATGTCTTGTAAAAATCCTGATGCTCTGGGGCTAAGGAATCCATCTCTAATACCTTTGGTCCTCATTGTTCTTACCTTTCACCAAACTTCCAAGCATCGTTTGTTGAAGGTTTTGGAATCGAATCAGTCTTTCCCACCCCAGTAGTGACTATTCTTCTCAATGACTTCGAAATTGAGGGGAATGTCAGGATGTCAAGGATTGAGTGGGATGTGTAGTGCAGGGAACAGGTATGGCTGTTTGTAGGCTGAGTTGGTATGATCTATCTCAGATAATAATTTGAGGAGACTGAATGTTTCCCTTAACAGCTTCCCAAGTCACCTGACCTGCCACCCAAAATACCCAAATTAGAATCCAGGTGGTTTGTTTGTTTGTTTGTTTGAGGTTTAGTTAAAATTGCCTTGCAAGGAGTTCCCATTGTGGCTCAGTGGTAATGAACTCGACTAGTATGCATGAGGACGTGGGTTCTATCCCTGGCCTTGCTCAGTGGGTTAAGGATCCAGCGCTTCTATGGCCATGGTGTAGGCTGGAAATTGCAGTTCTGATTTGAGCCCTAGCCTGGGAACTTCCATATGCTGTGGGTGCAGCCCTAAAAAGACCAACCATAACAACAAAAAATTGCCTTGCAAGATACAAGCACATGGTAGACAGAGGAGTTAAGTGAGCTCTTGAGCACCTTAAAGAAAAATAATTTGTCAAATACTGATACTTAGGGTTGCAGATTACAATAGGCAAGAAAGAGTTTTCTCAGAGCTAGAAGCATTGTTTGAGCATGATGCTGAAATTTAAACCAAATGCAAAGATCCCTGAGGAATGAGGCTGTGTAGATGGGGATGGGGTTTCCTACTTCACAGTTTTTTCAATAGTTTGACACTTTCAAAGAGACATACTGTAGGTTGTGAGTAAAAAAATCCTTGGCTGGCAGCCCTCATGTTTGCCTGGCATTTTTAACTCTAACAAAAAAGATGGCTGTTTTGGTCAGGCTGAATCAGTATGACTCATTTTTCTTCTGGTAATATTGTTCCCATAAGTGCATCAGTCAAATGTTTAGGCAACGGGAGCCATTTAAGGCATCTACGGTGCATGACTCCTATCCTTTTCTTATTCTTTCATTAGGTTTTATGATTTATAAGTGAAAATTAAATTGTATGGGACCAATTCATGAACTATGATGTAATTAACAACAAGCATAGTTAATTTTGTTACCTGAGGGTTGTAGGAGGATCCTTAAAGACTTAAATGGTGGATCTGTCTTATGAGCCATGGTGTTAGTTAGCTGGTGATGAAAACATCAAGGCTTTATCAGTGAATTTCTGTGGTCTGTTCTTCCCCACCAGATGCCCTGTAACTTGGGCCTGACCTCTATCTTCACCAACAAAGGAGTTGCTTGAGGCTAAAGCACTTGCTGCCTCAAACCTGAGTGTCCCTCTGATGTGGCACAAGGATGAATGCTTCAGAAATGTCCTCAACTGTTCTGACTGACAAAGGTCATCAGTGTTAATCAAAAATGTCATACTGATAAATAGTAGGGTGAATAGTCTGTATCCTCCAATTCAGAGCAAGAATGACTTCCCAAGTGTAAGGAGTTTAAAATGACCATCTTGCATATTATATTTTAATTGTTTAATGTTTTCTCTGTAGTCCTGAAATTCTTTTTAACTTGCACATTGAAGCAATGTCAACTTTTATTCAGGGTTTTTCCTTTTTTATTTTTAGGGCCACACCCTCAGCAGCACATGGAGGTTCTCAGGCTATGAGTTGGACTGGAGCTATAGCTGCTGGCCTACCCCACAGCCACAGCAATGTGGGATCTGATTCGTGTCTGCGACCTACACCACAGCTCATGGCAACACCAGATCCTTAACCCACTGAGCAAGGCCAGGGATCGAACCCGCATCCTCATAGATACTAGATGGGTTCATTTCCACTGAGCCACAGCAGGAGCTTCTTATTCAGGTTTTAAACTGACTGTGAGATACTGAACAAGAGAGAAATAAATCAAGGGATGCAAATAAAAAGAAATTTAATTTTCTTGAGCTAGGGAAAGTGCTATGAAGTATTCAAGTCATTTAAAAAATTAATGACAAGGGGTATAATTCTTATTGGATAAAACAAATAAAAACTAAGCCTAAACTCTAGTTCCACATTATGGCTAAGTATAAGGGAGAAGAACTAGAAAGGGAAAAAAGGGAGGAAGCCAGAATATATATTCATCTAGAGAGTAGGCAAAACCAAGTAAGTACACCCACCGGAGAATTCCATTTTATTGACATTTGTTTCTGTCTGAGTATGCTTCATCTTAACCAAAATGATAACTGAGTGCTAATATTATTATTGTTACTCATAGAAGTATATTGTGTGTATGTATATATATTTAATGACTGCAAGAATATATATTCACATAAAATATTGATATAAATATATATCTTATTGAATATTTGAATATACATATATATGTACACCCTATAAATTAATACACTATATATATATAGTGGATGTGGATGTATACATAGTCTTGTATGGTTCAATATTTTTAGTTTTCTATCACATCTCAACCCCCATCTCTCTCTTATTTGTATCTGTGTCCTGAAGTCTCTACCTTTATTGAAAGAGAAAGATGGAAGGTGAGAATGTTTCAGGAAGAAAGTATAGCTCATCACTCTTCATTTTGGTTATGGAATTTCAACTATTAAATTGCTGGATGGTTGATTAAAGATTCACATAATTCTTTAACTGACCTGGACTCTAAACCTTTAGAGGCTTTGCTGTGAATGCATGATGAGTATAGCTCATTGAGTGAGAAATTAGTCTCTGGGCTACAGAAGCATTGACCAGAATAATTTCATCCCAAGATGAGAGGAAGCCAGAGACTTCTCTCAACCATTTTTGCTCAGCATAAATGTTGATGCTATTCTCAGTTGCAGAATACACCAAACTCATCAAGCAAATATACCTCCAGTGGAAAAGATAAATAAAGAAACCTAAGAGGCAGGTGGTGTAGAAAGCCCATCACAGCATAAATCCTTTGGATATCAGTAACTGTCAGGTCAAAAATTTTTAATTTTCATACTGAAAATTCTTCTCAAAGATTTTTATCCCATCTCTTCTCTTAAGAAGCAGGTCATGAAGGACATCTGATCACTTAAAGTTTGGAAGGGCTCAGAGAAGCTACCTTAAACATCACTCTTTTCCTTACTGAGATGTAAGAACAGAGGGATTGAAACTCTGTTGACCCCAGGGCTGGCTTGATGTCTTTAAAATAAATTCCTGATTTCTTTTGTATAAAAGTTAAATGATCAAGAATTCTGATTTATTTAGGGTAATTGGTCAGTGGAGTTCTGGTTATTATACAGTTTCTTAACCATGTTCTCAAGATAGAAGCACCACAGGACCCTGTGTCATTTCACACAGGAGCCTGAAAAAAAACAGGTGCTTAAGCTGTAATAATGATTAATATTGGCAATTTAGAATAATACTTAAGAAGTAAAGATTTATTTATAAACTAAGTTTTATGTTGTTATTTTACATGTGAGCAGGAAAATATCACTGATTATATCCCAAGCTATAAAGTTATAAAATTTACTAGAATAAAAGTTCTTTCCATTTGGTTTCAAGTTTCATCACTAGTAGGTACATATTTGGCCCATATTAACTTAGTCCCTTGTCAAGTCCTTAATTTGTTTTCATCTTTTGCCCTTGGCTTTAGTTAAAATAATTATAAGAAAAAGACTGCTAGTGGATTTGCTGTAATTACAGTTTTATAAAATTATTATCCCCCCTAAAAATGGTATAAGTAAATTGTCTTTTAGAATTTAGTTCCAAGATAAGTAACACAATGATGCAATTAAGATGATCTTAATGTCAGAAAGTTCTGAACCAAATCTGATGTCCAAAGAGGTTAAGTCTGTTTATTTTCCTTCTTCTTCTTTTGGGTCTGAATGTCCTATTTTTATTTTCTTTCCCCGAGTGTGTACTTTTTGGCTGTTCTTCATATCATTTTGGAAAGAACACAGGGTCCAAGTAAAGTTAATAAAGAAGAAGAACTAAAATGATAGAGTAGACAAAAATGTACGGCATGCTGTTTTATCAGGTAAAAATGAGGGCAGAAGAAAGCAAACCTGAGTTCTTCAGTTCCTCGTTGCTAAACTGATAGAGAAGGTCGTACACGCCTCCCAGGGAGCCAGAGGTGAAATAGTGAGTCCCAAAATCATCAAATATCCGGCTGTACAAAGCAGCGTTGTATTCTAGAGGCAGATGGTTAAGTGCTTTCAAAAAGACGTCAGAAAGCTGCAGATCTTTAGTTTTCATTGTGAAGTTTAAGACTTTTATCACTTTATGGATCCTAATAAAACTGGAATCCTAAATGGCAGAGGAGAAAAGAGTGAAAAAAGAAAGATGATTAATGGTAATGAAAGCTTGAGCTATCAAGCATTAAATGTCTATCGTCAGCTTCCTTCTAACCACAGCATTACAATTGTTAAGTCTCCATGGCATTTTCCCACATTACAAAAGGATACTTTTCATCTTATTTTCCAGTACCTTTTCTTGAGATGTTCAAAGCGCTAAACAGATAAGATGATCTCAAGTGTGTAAACTGTGTGCCTGAACCATTTGCTCTCTACGAAAAGAGAACAAGTATCAGAAAAAAAATAAGTCTTTCTTGATTGTCAATCATGGGTGCATCCCTACTGTGTTTTTTATTTAGAAAGCCTTGCTAATGCAAATAATTTAAAAATTTGGTGTAAATTTTCAATTAGATGTTATACAATGAGAATCAGTTCATAGCTTTGCCACAAACTTGGGACAAGCATGTCAATTTGTAATGGAGCAGGACCGTATATGGTCTTTCTGGAACAGGTGCCCTGCCAGGTCCTCTGCCTGCCTCTTGTCTGTAGAAGAACTTAGCCTCCTGGGCCTTCCTCAAGTTTCAAAGAATAAATATAATCAGAGAAGTGAGAAAATGCGGAAAGAAAGGAAAATGGTCAAGCAATACAAAATAATAATTGTTTAGCCATTAAACAAAGTCAAGGACTTTAGTTCCTCCTCAAGGGCTGTAGATCATATTCTAAGCCATATCCTGTGAGCTGTTCTGCAGATACTGAAACCCCCACCATGTGAAAAAAGTTAACCATATGCTTCCAAAATCACATAGACCCCAGACCAATTGGAATCAGAAGGTTGATGATGTCGGATCCCACCAAACAATCTGAAGAACGTCCATGAGTTGATGAGGCACCCCTACGACTCCCCTCTCTCATCCTGTCTTTAAAAACCTTTCCCTGAAAGCCAGTGGGGAGTTCAGATCTTTTGAACATGAACCAATCTGCTCCACTAGGACCCTGTGCTTGGCACCCTGCAATAAATGCTGCACTTTCCTTCACCACACCCCAGTGTCAATAGACTGGCTTCCCTGTGCATGGGCGAGTAACCCAAGTTTGGTTCAGTAACAAATTCTCTGGGCCTTGGTTGTCTGGGAAATGTCACTTCCTGCAGAGCCTTCATCTGTGGCATTTCACACCACTTTCAACTCCAAAATGCTATGACTCAAAATTACACAGGGGGTAAAATAAAATTATTTGTATTCTCCTCCATCAGTAAGTAGAAATACTTGTTTGGAGGTTGTTTTTTTCTTTGTCTCTTTTTAGGTCAGGTTAATTTAGGACTAGGTGGTTACCGGTATGCCCCAGATTTTATTGCATTAAATCGTGGATTTCCCATAGCCACTGAGTTTGATGAGTGTATCCACATATGTTGTTCTTCGTAAAAAAATTTATGTACTCTAACCGATTTCTCAATTTTTTGCAAGTTGTAGTGTCTAAGTAATAAAAAGAGAGAGGAGCATATTTCAGCCAAAAATCCTTATTAATTAAATGATTAAATTTTATTAATTAAATTATTATAGCTGTAAATTACCAAACAGCTATCTTTCTGTGTGCTGTAATTATGGCACAAATGCTAACACAAAGGGAGAAACATGAAGGGAGGAAAATAACCACAAGGACTGAAGAAGAGTCGACATTCATGCCCCTCCCTCTCTCTTTTCTTTTTTCTCCTCCTCCCTCCTTCTCTCCCTTCCTCCTTCCTACCTTCTTGCCTTCAACACATTTATCACTCAGCTATGCCAGATGCCGTGGACACAGAAGTGAACAAGGCAGAAAAAAATCATGCCTTTGTGGAGCTTATATCTTAAATGTCCATTGATTCTGTTTTTAAGTTTAATACTTGAATTTTGTCATGGAAGTGTGACTTTGGAAAAGTAGAGGGACTTTGTGCTTTTAATAAGATGCACACTTACTCCCTGAATATCCGAAATGTCTATTTGGATGTGGGCACTGAAATGGGCAGTTTGAAATTTCCAGGTTGATTTAAAAATGGAGTGGTGGGAAATTCTGGTAACTTGACTTAGCATAAGCATGTCCACGGTGCCCCACCTGTCGTTATGTGATGGCTAGAACTGACTATTCTGGACTAAAAAACTATGAGACAGTAGGTTATTAATCATGTACAGTCTATTTCAAAATTCTGTGCAATCTTGCTTAATTTTAACCATCTTTTTGTTGGTTCAGTTTGGTAAAGCAATTTTAAAAAAAGCACTGAATCTTACTGAGATAACTGCTATTTTGACTTTGAAACAGACTCTCTGCCCAGCAAGTGATTAGTCAGGTCTGTGATTGACAAAATAAATAAAGCATTAAACTTCATTGATTTTCAAGCTTGTGAGATCTTGTTTTCACTATTTGAATTCTAAGAGAGGTTGCAGTAGCATTTTCTGTTTAACCCTAGATATCCTTATTCTGTTCAGATATAAACAAAGATATTGGGTTGAATGGTATTGACAGTCTTGTAAGTCAAAAATGGTTGAATATCAGTAGTTTCAAATGTTCAAATCTGATACTGCAAATAGTCTGAAATGTTTCCACTTTGGGGCAGACTATTACAGGATCAAATAACAGCTGTTTACCTACAGATCCAGGTTTTACAAGTGTTCTCTAATATGTTTGAAACATTTATAAAGCAATTCTGTGAAGCAAATCTTAATGTTGAGACTGGTGTGTGTGTATCTATATATCTACATATCTATATATATAAATATATCTATATATCTGTACATTTCTACATTCCTACATTTCTCTCTCCATCTCTGATTATATTTTTAGGCAGTTATTTCCGATCCTGGATATAACAGCAGAAAAAGCCAGGGGACTTTTAAAAGCCGGAATCACATGCCCAACCTCAGATATTCTGAATCAGTAAACTAAAAGGAGGGCCCGGGGGAGTTCCCGTCATGGCTCAGCAGAAATGAATCTGACTAGCCTCCATGAGGATGTAGGCTCCATCCCTGGCCTTGCTCAGTGGGTTAAGGATCTGGTGTTGCCATGAGCTGTGGTGTAGGTCATAAATGCAGCTTGGATCTAGTGTTGCTGTGGCTGTGGTGTAGGTCAGCAGCTGTAGCTCCTATTCAACCCCTTGCCTGGGAAGCTCCAAATGCCATGCGTGTGGCCCTAAAAAGGCAAATAATAATAATAATAATAATTACAAATGAACATATACAATGTAAAAATAAATATAAAACAATCCTTAGAAATCCTAGGAATAGCTTGGAATACAAATATTTTGAACTATGCAATAAAACTCAGGTTTCAGAGACCTGTGATGACAGTAGTGGGGAAGGATATATTTTCAAGGAGATTGTGGGGAATAGGTAAATGGGGGGGCTATAGATATTATTTTATGTGATAAAAGAAAAAATAGTTTTAGTTATGCTCTTTAATTAGAGAAAAGTAACTACCAGCAGAATTTAAAAGTTTAGTAGAACTGCAAAAAGACCAAAACCAAAAAAGAGTAAACAGAAATGTGACAAAGAAAATGAAAGTTAAGGAACAGGAAATCAGCAACACGGTTAAATGAGGAGGAAAAATTGAAAATAGAAGAATCATGATCAGGTATTTTGGCGAGGATACTAAATATACATTGGCTGAATTTCTCTAGCAAAGACCCTAGACTGTAAGATTACATTGAAGAAGCAACATTCTGTTAGGTGTGGTTTATAGGAAATATGCCTAAAGTAATAAGACAGCAGTTAAAGAGAACACAGCCATAAACACAGGTAAATGCATGCAAAAGGAAGTGTTATTGTACATTATCTCTATAACTTTTGAAGTGGAATATGACAAAAGAAATGTAAACCAATGTCTGTGTTAGAAACCCTACTGATTTGATATTAAAAACTCTCTCCTTCTAGCATGATTGCTGGAATTGGGGCTAATTTCCAGGAAAGAATAAAAAGATAAGAACCATTTTTTTACCTTTTTGTGGGAGGCTTGAATAGCTTGTTTGAAGGCAGAATTATGGCTGCTGGTTTGGCTTTTCTTTGAGGAATAAAAAATTGGTACATGAAAAGAGCTCTTCTCTTGGCCAAAACCTATGGCTTGTTGATCTTTACTATTTTCAAGAGGAATTAAATCCTCATAGAAATCTGTTTCAAAATCATCTTCTTTAGTTTGTACCTGGAGAACATCCATATGAAATAAGACATCTAGGAAATATTAGAGCCACTTGTGAACACCTAACACAATGATGCTTCATTCATTTACGTGTTCAATAAATATTTGTTGAGGACCCATTTTGCTAAGGAACAAGGAATAGTGGTGTTCCCTGCCTTCAGTGAATCAATCAATAGTTTAGTGAGGGAGAAAGATAATCACAGACACTTTTTTTTTTGTCTTTTTGCTTTTTCTAGGTTCGCTCCCGCAGCATATGGAGGTTCCCAGGCTAGGAGTTGAATCGGAACCGTAGCCACTGGCCTACGCCAGAGCCACAGCAACGCGGGATCCGAGCCGCATCTGCAACCTACACCACAGCTCACGGCAACGCCGGATCGTTAACCCACTGAGCAAGGCAGGGACCAAACCCGCAACCTCATGGTTCCTAGTCAGTTCACTAACCACTGCGCCACGACGGGAACTCCCACAGACCCTTCTTAATTCAACGTGGAGGGTATTGTGCTGCCCGAGATTGCCACTAATAACTACAAAACTCAGAAAGGCAATGTCAAAAAAATCTCTATCAAAGAAACAGACTTACTGTGGTAAGAAATGAGAGCTATTTTCAGTCTCCCTGTGAATTTAATGCCATTTGCAATCGAATTGAAGGTATTTTTCAGAAAATTGAAGCCTAGAAAATGGGAGGGCTGGTCTTGTGCTCCCCTACTCTGGCGCCATTGTCATCCTCTTAGCCTTATTCAGAGTTGGGCATTAGCACTCCACTGACCAAGTCTTCAAGACAGAAGACAGGGTACCCTCCTTCACTGTTGGTGGGAATGTAAGTTGGTACAACCACTATGGAAAACAGTATAGAGGTACCTTGAAAAACTAAATATGGAACTACCATATTACCCAGCAATCCCACTCCTGGCACATATTGAGACAAAACTTTCATTGCAAAAGATACATGCACCCCTATGTTCATTGCAGCACTGTTCACAATAGCCAAGATATGGAAACAACCTAAATGTCCTTTGACAGATGAATGGATTAAGATATGGTATATAAACACAATGGAATACTACTCAGCCATTAAAAAGAACAAAATAATGCCGTTTGCAGCAACTGGGATGGAACTAGAGACTCTCATACTAAATGAAGTAAGTCAGAAAGATAAAGATAAATAATCATATGATATCACTTATATCTGGAATCTAATATATGGCACAAATGAACCTATCAATACAAAAGAAACAAACTCATGGACATGGAGAACAGACTTGTGGTATAGCACAGGGAACTATATCTAGTCACTTGTGATTGAACATGATGGAGGATAATGTGAGAAAAAGTATATATATGCATATATATATATATAATTGGGTCACTTTACTGTATAGGAGAAATTGACAGAACATTTGTTAAGTCAACTATAAAAGAGAAAATAAAAATTTTATACACACACACACACCACACACACAGAGGACAATAATCAGTTAGTTCCACCTGGTGGTTGGGTATCAATTTTCACTGACTGGGTCTAGGAAGAAGAGAAAAAACAACCAGTGGGACTTGACTAATTATGAGTAGAGCAGGTATTTTCCAAGTACAAGTTGTGATTATGCTGGTAAGAAGAGAACAAAGTTTTAGTTTTATTTTTTTAATTTAATTTTCTGTTTTGGGCTGCACTTGTGACATATGGAAGTTCCTGGGCCAGGGATGGAATCCGAGCTGCAGCTGTGACCTATGCCAAGCTGCGTGACAATGCCAGATCTCTAACCCACTGTGCCACAGCAGGACCTCCTGGACAAAGTTTTTAAAGTTGCAGAGTAAATTGACCGAAGAGTACTTCTTCATGTCAAAAATGCTTGTCTGGTTTGCAATGGAAAAATCTGTTTTAAGATATTCAATATTAAAATGCACTGTGAGGCAAACCACATGACACAATTAAATAGCTTGCACAATTAGTCAAGGAAAGAAATAACCCAGCTGCAAGAGAATCTTGCTCAACAGTAAAATACAGTCAAAAGTTCAGTGTTCTTTTGAGATATGGCAGTGCATGCTAGTTGGCCTTTAAAATGTCCACAAATGAAGCTCATCTGTGAACAACAAAGCAACACCATCATATATAAATATTGTTGCTGACATTTCTTTAAAAAACTCAGACTACAAATACTTTGTTTTATAGACTAGCTCTCACAGGAGAAAAGATGTGTCAGATTAAAGAAAAAGATATTTGCATATAAGGAGGGAATATTGGGTATCTGTGCTCAAAGAAAATCTGATCACATATATTATCTTCGTGGGAGGGTAGGTTTACAAGTGAGCAGCGTTGAAAAATTAGATTGAACTAGGAAACTGGGGCCAGGTGTTAGATGCCCTGCTCAAGTATCTGGACTGAATTCTGAAGGCAAGATTTTGCATCTAGTAAGTTCTTTAAATATATTAATTGAATGATTGAAAAATTGGGAATGTTACCATCACATTTGTTTTGCAAAGATTGCATTAACTATAGCTAACTAGAGGCAAAGGGAGCCCTTAAAAAAACTGTTCCAAGAAGCCAAGTGAGAGAGGACAATGGCCAGGTCTAGGGAAGCGGGGGTTGGGTAGAAAGAAAATGGAGAATTTGAAAGATACATAGGAGGTAAGTCCACAGAAATTGTTGACCAAGTAGATGTGCATGTGTGGAGAAGAGAGGGAGAGAGAAAAAGAGAAAGAGGGAGAGAGAGAGAGGGAAGGAGGAAGAGGGGAGGAGAGAATGGGAATGCTGTTCCTGCAGGAATATAGAAAAGCAAGATGACTTTTGAAAAGAGCAAGATGAGTTCTTTTGGTGGTGTGTGGGGAACATCTGGTGGGCTCTGATTAACTTCATTTTCCTAGATTTTCCTAGGAAGTGATGTTAACCAAACTCTAGGGAGAGGTTTCAATCCACATATTCTTACTAGCCAGTCCTGACCATCCATGGATCTTGTGGGCTGATGGCTCCCTGGGGCTGGATGTGTTGTAGATCCTTTCACTTAAGTGTTTGAAGAAAGGGTTTGGGTTTGTAGGAAGGGGCAGAAGAGAGTTAAGAGAGATTGGAGGAATGGAGGGGACAGGGTGACACATAGTATCTGGTAGTGTGAGGGTTAGAGACAGAACCTACAGTTGTGGATTTCACAAGAGGTTTAGGGAGGCTTTGGGGGCTCTGCAGACCTAGGAAGAGGGAGACTTTGTCTAGGTAGGTCAGTATATTGGTAAGAGTCAAAGTCTAGAGGTAACTACTTTCTGTATTTTGCTGGTGACAGAAAATGCTTAGCATACAGCAAGTAGCAAGCAGCAGCTCCAAGGAAAAGAGAGGAGGATTCTTGAGGAAGTGGTACGACTCTGGGAACTAGTGCAGAGATCTTATGGGGACTGAGCTCTGTGTTTAGGAGTTGGGGATCCCTGACGGGCAGAATTCTTTTATTGGTCTTCCCTTCTGACTTCCTGCCCAATTGCCTTCCTTTCAAGAGCCCTCTCTATTCTTAATGTACCAGCTAGCCCATTATTTTATCTGTGTCAATAAGCTCTGCTATTGTAGAAGAAAAAGAGTCAGATGCCTGCTGAATGTCTCCTGCTCTATTGTTTCCAATAAGGAATAGCTTAGATTTGCATGGCTGCCTCTTAACGGCATGAACAAAGAAATACGAAAATCAGTGGAAAGTAAACCGGTAGCTGTGACCTTGGGTCTGGTCATTTCCAAATCTTTGTTTAGAGAAATATCATCATGATCTTCCTCAGCAGTTGAATATTATCTAAAATTCACTGACATAATAGGTAGAGACCAGCTCAGGTTAAGGTAGACAAGTTTTAAAACTATGTGGATAATGAAAGAAGTCTACTTTCTTCTGAACGAGGATTTTAAGGCTGTATTTCCTGGTATAACTTGCCATGCGGGCTTGGTTGCCAAGTTATATGGGTGGATCCAGTATTTTGCTGGTAAATATTTAGCAACCACCTTTCTGGAAGTGGGGGAAAGCTGTCATTTACTACAGCATTTACCTTTTCTCATGTTGTATGTATTCCTACCATAGCTGACTTCGAGATACCTAAGTGATGGCCTCGAATTAAAACTTGGAAGGAGATGGACAGTAACAAATGATTATACAGTAATTTTATGATATAGACACAATAGATGTAAATAACCTCCATTACACTGATAATGGTCAAATGTGGCCAAAAAATTGAGAAGTGATACATTCTGCATAATTAATACCTGTGTTTTTAATATCTTTATTTATTGGTAAGATTATATATTTAATAGTTATCAATATCTGTGTTTGATAATCAGCTTGCAAAAACCCTGAAAATGGAACAATTGGCTTTGGTAAGCTGAAGAGCTGGCTCTAGCACACCATTGGTGAACTTCACAGGTGATATCTTTTAAATAATAGTTTATGAAAGGAACTTGGACCTGGCTGTCATTGCAGAGGCATTAATATCTTTCCTCATATTACTATTAAGATGTCATCTAGCACAGGAGACACTGGACTAGGAGCCAGGAGCCAAGAGTTCTAATTCCTCTGTGCCATTTTCTTGCTGCATTACTCTGGGAAGGTTTCTAATGTCAATGATCCTAAATCTCCTATTAGGAAGATGAGCATCAATAATTTTCCCTTTCTGAGAAAGCTGTTATGGCACTTGAGTAAAACAACATATGCAAGTACTTCAAAAACTATAGGCGCTATGTAAGTGTAAAGTATTATCTGAGCCCATATTTGGCCTCATACGCAGAGCTTAACATTTGTTACTTGTAAAACTGTAGAAAAGAGATGCTTGCTAAGAATATATGCAGTGTGGTTTTGGGGAAATTACTGTATTTTGAAATTAAGCTTATGGATTGGTTGTTTCAGGGCTAGAAAGCATCCTCCAACATGACAATATTGTACGTAAATGTTTGAGTTTTGGCTCTGTCTACAGAGCCTACTCAATACAGCTTAAGAATAGAATACCTCTTCCATCATTGACAGAATTTTTGATGTTATTTTTTCCTTTAGAAAAAAATGTATCTTCTGAGTTCCTATTCCATAGGCCAGCAAGATCTTTTCTACCCCCTTTAGTGATGGTGGGCCCTTTGGGGTTAGCATCTTCTGGATCTCTGGGGAGAGAGTGGGTAGTTCTTTTACCTGGTCAGGAGCACGTGTGTTACTCTTGTCACATTTACCTCCAGGCAAAGATGGGACTTCTTAGGGTAAGTCTCCCAAAAGGTGTTTGAATTTGTCAGTTAGACCCCCAAGGACATTCTCCTAATATATATTAGATGGTTTTAAATTGAGTTTGTCAAATTGGAAAATGCCTGTATTTGTATAGTTATAAAAGTTTTTTAAAAAGAAAGATTGAATGACTTTTGCTGAACTCAGACTAACTGTAAAGTGGTTTCAGAAATCATTTGACTTTCTGAAATTCTCTCTAGCATGTCAAATTTGTTTGCATGGGTATAACCATTAAAATCCTGTCTTTACTGTTTCTCTCTCTCTCTCTCTCTCTCTCTCTTTTTTTTTTTTTTTGGTTTTTTGGTTTTTAGAACTGCACTAGCAGCATATGAAAGTTCCCAGATTAGGGGTTGAATTGGAGCTATGGCTGCTGACCTATGCCACAGCCACAGCAATGCAGGATCCAAGCAATGTCTGCAACTTACACCACAGCTCACGGCAATGGCAGATCCTTAACCCACTGAGTGAGGCCAGGGATTGAACCTGCATCCTCATGGATACTAGTCACTAGTCGGATTCATTTATGCTCGTCACAACAGGAACGCCCTCTTGTTTCTTTTATCATAAATTAAAAGAAACACATTTTTTGTTTTTACTTTAGTTCAACAAGTATGGAGTAATTATTTTTTGTAAGGCACTGGGCTAGATTCTGAGAATATATAGTACGCTTGCTACCACTCAGGAAAACAGAAAACCAAACTAGCTAATAAAATAGGAAGGAAGGTAAGCAAAACTACCCCCATTATATTTAGATTCATCTTCATTTTTTTTTTTTGGAAGCCAGATACTCTTTCATGTGTTAAATTTTGTTACCTAACAGAACTAACTATGGTAAGAAAATTCTGAACAAACCAAGTAATTTACCTGAGTGAGGATATGTTACAGCTATGTGTTCACTGGAGAAAGCCTGGACTCTGGAATTTGGAAAAGCTGTACTTAAATCTCTAATCCACTGCTTACTAACTGTTTAACTTTGGGCAAATTAGTTGCTTTATTTTCATGTCTGTAAGTCGATGATAATCACACTGACCCCATCGAGTTGTGGAAGAATTAAACACCAACACATAACAGGTGATTATACATGGTCATTACCTTTTTATTCTGTCCCTTCCTTTATTACTATTTTGTCATTGGAAATCGAGCCTATAATCAGCATTGGTGTTGGGAGTGCCCCCCCCCCCCCCCGAAAGGCTGTGTACTCAAAGTCGACGTTTTCTAGATTGGCTGGAACACGAAATGGATTACTGGCTTTACTGCTTTTGACGGTTTTACATACTCCTCCAGTGAAAGAATTACCTAGGACTTCTCCTCTGGGCTCTCCTGCCAGAATATGAAACCTAGAAACAGAGTAATTTTTAAGAATTCAATAGATGTAGAGCAATATTTAAATTTTACCATGTTTGTATGAAAGAAATTCTTCTCAGACATTTTTGACTCCTGACAGATGGCTTGAAGGAAAGTCCATTTTTTTCTGAACCATGGGGAGGTGTCCAGAAAGGGCTGGAAGCCAAAACTCAGCTCCTTGGGCTCTGTGAAATTTTCCCTATTCCACCTACTTAATTGTTCCGGGCTTTTGATAGGAAATAAAATTTGGGCTTATATTTATTTCATGACTTGTAAAACAAGCATAAATTTTGGAAGCAGATTATAAATAAGTTACTACATAATTTATTTCATGACTTGTAAAACCAGTGCAAACTTTGGAAGCAGATTATGAAATAAATTACTGGATACTTCTGAGTCCACTTCCTTAAGTAAGATACACAGTAAAAGAATTCTTACAAAGAGCTAGTAATGAAATAGTCACAGCATGGAGTTCCCGTTGTGGCGCAGTGGTTAACGAATCCGACTAGGAACCATGAGGTTGAGGGTTCGGTCCCTGCCCTTGCTCAGTGGGTTAACGATCCGGCGTTGCCGTGAGCTGTGGTGTAGGTTGCAGACGCGGCTCGGATCCCGCATTGCTGTGGCTCTGGCGTAGGCCGGTGGCTACAGCTCCGATTCAACCCCTAGTCTGGGAACCTCCATATGCCGCGGGACCGGCCCAAGAAATAGCAACAACAACAAAAAAGACAAAAAAAAAGACAAAAAAAAAGAAATAGTCACAGCAAAATTTTAATGGGATTGTAATTATATTATTATTGTTTTTATTGACTACAATAATAACATTTAAAACAGTCTAGCACTGTTTGAAGTATATTAAATAGTAGTATTCTATTTGTTTAATATTTATACTAACCATGGGATGTAGATATAATTATTATACTCATTTTATAAATGAGGAAAATGAAGCACATAAAGATTAACTAGCTCAGCACAAATATAAGGTAGATGAAAAACTTATCCAAAATAGTAATCGTTTCTCAAGTTCTTATAGATACTAATAAGTACTCTGTGAAAAAGAGTTTTGTGTCAAAAATTTGGTAATGCTGGATTACATATGATGAAATAATAGAAAATATGTATCATGGCCTCTGCCCCATTTCCTGACACAGAGCTTCTAAAACCCTTGTCATTTGTAATTTCCTGAGTGCTAAGAGCACCAAGAGTATCTTTTGTTCTAATGTGTGGTCCTTGACCACAGCTTTTGACACAGGGCTCCTGACTGGCTTGGGGTATCTCTGGTGATAGCCGTGTCTTCTGTGCCAATGAAGTGTTGGGCTCCTGGATGAGGGCTGGTCACTAGGAAAATCAGGCCATGACTCCAATCTTGGAATTTTGAGCCTTACCCTCCATTCTCCAGAGAGGAGAAAGAGGCTAGAAATAGAGGTCATGATCAATCATGCCTATGTAATCAAGCCTCCATATGAATCCTAAAAGTACAACCTTCAGAGAACTTCTGGGTTGGTGAACACACAGAGGTACAGGGGAGTGGTACCCAAGAGGGCATTGAAGCCCCAAGCCCTTTCCCATATCCTTGCCCTACTCAGCAGTCATCTGTATCATTTATCATGTTCTTTTATAGTAAACTGGTAAATATAAGTAAATTGCTTTCCTGAGTTCTGTGAGCAGCTCTAACAAATCAATCAAACCAAAGAAAGGTTCATGGGAACTCTCTATAAGACAGAATCACAGGTGAAAACCTGACTTTGTAATTGGCATCTAACATATGGGGGGGGCAGTCTTATAGGACTGAGCCTTTAACCTTTGGGATCTGACACTATCTCCAGGTAGACAGGGTCAAAATTCAGTTAAATTGTAGGGTACCCCACTGGTGTTGCAGAGAGTTGTTTGGTAGGGGGAACCCCACATATTTGGCATCAGAAATGTTGTGAGTGTGGCAGTAGGGTGAGAATAAAAGAGGTACACAGGAGAACCCATCTGGGAATCAGTCTCAATAAAGCTGTTAAAAAAGAGTAAGAGAGAGTGTGGGGAAAAGGGAGCCCTTTTATACTGCTGGTGGGAATGTAAATTGGTACAACCACTATGGTAAACAGTATGGAGGTTCCTCAAAAAATTGGAAATAGAACTACCATGTGATCCAGCAATCCTACTTCTTGGCACCATAATTTGAAAAGATACATGCACCCCAATATCCACTGCAGCGCTATTCACAATAGCCAAGACGTGGAAGCAATCTAAATGTCCATCGACAGAGGAATGGATAAAGAGGATGTGGTACATATATGTAGTGGAATATTACTCAGCCATAAAAAAGAATGAAATCATGCCATTTTCAGCAACTTGGATGGAACTAGAGATTATCATGAAGTTAGTCAATGAAAGACAAATATTATATATCACTTATATGTGAAATCTAAAAAGAAGTATATAAATGAACTTATTTGCAGAACAGAAACAGACTCACAGACTTTGAAAACAAACTTATGGTTACTAAAGGGAACAGGTGGTGAGTGGGGGAGAGATGGATAGAGGGTTTGGAATTGGCATATGCACACTGAGGTATATGGAATGATTGCTCAACAGGGACCTGCTGTATAGCACAGGGAACTCTACCCAATATTCTGTGATAACCTGTGTAGGAAAAGAATTTGAAAGAATGGATGCGTGGGTATGTATAACTTAATCACTTCGTTGTATAGCAGAAATTATCACAACCTTGGAAATCAGCTATGCTTTAATAAGACTTTAAAATTTTTTTAAAGAGTGACTTTTGTGGGTTCTGTAAGATGCATCTCATAGCCAAATTCCCATCAATATTTGAATTTGTTTCAGTGGGTATTTGAGGGAGGAAGTAATGGAACTGATCCGGGAAAAACTTTCCAAAGCAATCAGTTAGCAGGACAAACACAGGTGTTGGAGACTCATTTTCTGAGTTAAGAGGAATCAATGAGGAAAAAAGAACTATTGACTTATATTGCCTTGTACAATATACTTACAAGTTTGTCACAAACAAGAAAGAGCTTGAGAACTGCTCCCAGGTCATGAGAAATCTATAAAGTAGTAGCTGCTTGCAGAGAGCTGGGAGATAGGATTTTTGCAGAGGTGTCTTGGTCAAGGGTACGCCTGAAGCACTTTTCAGGAGTAAAGTCAACAATGCAGCAATTTTCAGCTCTATTCTTTGTCTTCCCTTCTGTGGTATTTAAGTTGACTTTAATTATTTTGGTATTTCAAATACATCATTGCATTTAATATTTTAGGTTTCTAAAGTGTTTTTTTATCAAATTTGGCTTTAAGCATTATATTTATTGTAACTTTTTGAATTTAATACAAATTTATATATATGCACATATATAAATATGCATGTGCATTCATGTATTTATACATGTATGTGTGTGTGTGCATGAAAGTGTGTGTGTGTGTGAATGCATTTGTACCTTGGCTGAACTTGAGCATAAACAAACAGTATACTATTATTGTCTGACTCTTGCTTTAGATTTAAGACCCCAGTGACCGATGTTGACAAAGTAGCAATGTTGGCATGTCTTATTAAATTCTTTCTTGGAGAGATGCTGTTTAAAAGAGGTACAGCCACTCAGGAAGCTACTTTTTTTTGGACAGAAATATGTGGGAGGGGGGCAGAGATTCTAAGGCCAGCAGATTAGAAAGAGATTCCAGTAAGCAGCTCTCAGAACTCTCCATCTCTGGCGCCACGAGGGGAGAACTGGCTGTCCCCAAGCCAGCAGGTTTTGCTCATTTCTGAGAATCCTAGGGACAACAACTCTCATTGGCAGGGGGCCACAGGGTCCTTCTGCCAAAGTACACATAGCACATGGTCCTCTCCATCTGTAACTGGAGAGTCTAGACCAACTGAACAAGAGGTGAGTTTGTAATGTCACCCCAAATCAATCAGAACATTAGAAAACATGATTAGCAGTGGGAGTTTTTGGCTGAGGTTTTTTCCCAAAGAAAAGAAAAAAATGAAACCATTGCTGCACATTGGTAAGAAGATGCTGCTGAAACATTCTCATTGGAATCAACTCTAATTAGGAGTTCTTAGGAAAGAACCAAAAATCAATTTGTAGTCATCCAACATACAGATGAAGAAACTATAGCCCAAAGATATTTCATTACTGGGTTAAGATGTATTAAGTTAATGCAAAATAGGTCTAGAATGCAGCTGTCCTGACTTCCAGGCTAATGGCTGTTCCATTTTGCTGCTGTCCTTGAGTTTGGTTCAATAACTTCTAGTTTTTATTCTAATCAAATGAGGTTGTGTTTGCAACTGCTGCTGTTTGTCTTTGTGCCTCAAGGTTTCATTTTATACAAGTCTGGCAGCGTAAGTAAAGACTTTTTAAAAAGCCCACTACAAAGCAATAAAAGCCTATAGAAGAAAACAATTTGCTTTCTGGCCAAAAGTTGAAGGGAGAATTCTTTACCATGAGAATAGGAGAGTACAAGAGATTACTTTTATTAGTTTTATTTAATACTTCCAACTAAGGCTTAGCTCTTTTGTTTTCACTGACTTCCCTTATATTTCCTCAAGTTTTTAAAGATATCGTCTCAGTCTAATAAATTTAGAATCTCTTGCTAAACCTCCAGTGTCCTCGTGACCCAAAATAGGAACATTAGAATTTCTGAGCTCTATTCAAAGATTGGGAAATGGTAGAAATCACCTGGGTTTTGATGTCTAGAATCGAATCCTGTTCCTCCATTAGTTGTTAAACTTGGACAGGCTATTTAATCTTGCTAAGGCTCAGTTTCCCGGTTGGGCAAGTAGAACCAGATGGTAATGCAGTATTGACCTTCTGCTTTTAAATTGTACTGACCTACCCATGCATCACATAGTCCACCTGAGAGAAAGTTTTGGGTGCCCTAGCCATGTTCACCTCACCACCTACTTCCCTATTTTTTCACCCCATTGTTTTTTATTGCCCTCTTTTTTTCTGTATTTGCCTGACTCCTTTCCTTCTGGCTCTGTCTCCATTGATGGCTCAGGGCTTGCCTCTCATGCTTAAAAACTGGTTTTGCTTCTTGAGTATTTTCACTTTCAATACATTCCCAAGCATACTTTTCTGATATCCTTTTCTCCATTGTCAGTGGGAGTTTTTTGGCTGAGGTTTTCTTCCAGGGAAAGGAAAAGAAGGAAATGGTTTCTGCACATTGATAAGAGAATGATGTTGAAGCACTCTCATTGGAATCAAATCTAATTAGGAAACTTTAGGACAGAACCTCAAATCAGTTTGTAGTCATCCAACATATAGATGTGGAGACTATGCGTTTTTTTTGTCTTTTTTTTGTTGTTGTTGTTGTTGCTATTTCTTGGGCCGCTCCCGCGGCATATGGAGGTTCCCAGGCTAGGGGTCCAATCAGAGCTGTAGCCACCGGCCTACGCCAGAGCCACAGCAACGCAGGATCCGAGTCGCGTCTATAACCTACACCACAGCTCACGGCAACGCCGGATCGTTAACCCACTGAGCAAGCGCAGGGAGCGACCTCATGGCTCCTAGTCGGATTCGTTAACCACTGCGCCACAACAGGAACTCCGACTATGCATTTCTGAGTGCATACCCACCCTTTCCAGATCTAGCCCTAAGAATGCACCCTGGCACCTCCCAGCATGGCTGGCTTCCTACCAGTTTGCCCTGATCCACTCCAGAGCTGTCAGAGGCTACATGAGAATTAAAATAAATTATGTTTATGAAGTACTCATAACTTTATCTGCTACCAACTGAATGTGAAAATGTTAAATTCTTTCATTCCCTAGGAGTGAGGATTGTAGTCACATGTTCATGAGTATGGCAGCCAAGTGTCAGGGACAGGCTGGTGGGAGGAGTAAGAGGTTGATGAGGAAGGTGGACAGTGGTGGGTCTCATTGCTTCATTGCTGTTTCAGCTCATTAGTTCTGAGATGGTTTGACTCCCCCAAAGATAAGACGATGTTACATACCCAGCACCCATCAACTGTACACTAGGGATGGGATTATACTTCCGTGAGCATACTGCTTTTGTTCTCCCACAATTCCTCTCATCCGAATTGTCTCCACAATCATTTTCTCCATTGCATTCCAACTTGCTGGCAATGCAGCGACCTAGTCAAGAAATGTAACATTAACAACAAATGGTCATTTAAGAAGGTATTTATTGATTTGAAGCATGAGTACTTTAAATTTCAAGGGAAGGTTGAGGGCAAGTTTTCATTTTTGTGATAAAAATTTAGGAATATGGAAATGGAATGACAAGCTGATATTTTCCTTAATTTTTTAGGATTATAAGAGTCACAACAGAACTACTTAGTCACTCTTGAACTGATGGTCTTAAGTAAAAAAAATAATTCTAGAATCGCTTTCCCATTACAGTGAGTTTGCTATAGAAGTCATGTTCTGATGGAGAAAATTAACAATAGGTTCAGAATTTTGTTTTGATTCAGGATAACAGGCTCAAGATCACTGTTTTTATTAAAAAAAAAAAACATAATTTCTCACACATACCCATCTACTGGTACACATACCAACATGGATGAGTATCTAAAATGTTATGTTAGGTGAAAGAAGCCAACACGGAAGAGTCATGTCATTTAAGTCCTTTATTTGATGTTCAAGAACAAGGAGAGGGATTAAATGGAAAGGGGAAAGAGACAATTTTGGGGGTTCATGGAGATTTTCTGTACCTTGATTGGGAGTTATTTCCATGAGTGTATACATCTGTCGAAATCAAATTGCATACTTACTATCTGTGTATTTTACCATATATACTTATTTTACTATGCATAATTACTACATATTTTATTATAGATATTCACTATATAGGGTTATTGTTAGTAATTGTTTTATTGCATATCATTTTTTATATCTAATTATTTTTGGACAAATTAAATGCCTAGGTACTAAAGTATTATGTAGCAGTTTGAATGAATTTAGAAAATAGTACTAATTCCATGTACTCATATAATTCCCCTTCTTTTTAAACTTGTTGAATTTCATAAGGATCCTTGGAATGAGTGTGCACCTATTCATTACAGAAATTGAAATGCTTTATGTACAATGACAGATAGCTCCTCTGCCTCTTCCCTACAATCAGGGATGCTGGTATCTGTACCATTATGTACAGCTCTCTTTGACAGTGATGAAATGTTTTACTCAGGATTATCTGGTTAACTGTTTTAAATTGTGAAGAACATTTCACTATAGCTACTATTCACTATAGCATGACTATTTTTTTTGGCCATACCTGTGGCATGCAGAATTTCCTGGGTCAGGAATAGAACCTTTAGCAGTAACCAAAGCCATAGCAGTGACAATGCTGGATCCTTAACCCTCTGATCCATCACAGAACCCCTTTGCATGGCTATTTTGAATAGCTGAAATACTGAGGAAATTGGATATTCTATTGAATTAATTTTTTTTTTTTTTTTTTACTAATAGAGAGTTCCCTAGCAAGCACTTAGTTTCAACTTTTTTGGTTAATAACCTTAGTAAGAAGGTAGAATATAATGAAAGTAATTAAGTACTCCTTTGATTATTCAAAATCTTGCATTGCATCAGGACCATTACTACAAAGAATTATAGTTATAAGAATTAAATATGTCCTGTCCCAAAGAATGAATGGGAAAAGGTGAAGGGAAATTTGCATAGTACCAGATTTGTGGAAGTCAGCATGCTTTAGTTAGTGTGTATATAATAGTAATTCTAGAATCCCTTTCCCATTACAGTGAGTTTGCTGTAGAAGTCATGTTCTGATGGAGAAAATTAATGTATATATACACACACACATATATTTTATGTATGTATATACATGGACATATTTTATTACATATATATGTACATATATACATATAATATGCGTGTGTATATATACACACATATATACTATACATATATATACTTACACATGGAAATATATAACCATTTAGAAATTGTGCATATTTTTCCTATTTACTTGAACTGATTTGTTCAGTTGATATGCCACAGTGGTATATTATTTTTATAACCAGTTGCAAATTCTCATCTTAATGCTTAAGATTAGGACTTTGAGGGAGGAGTTGCATAATGTGTAGGGGTTAGCATCACGGCTACTTCCCAAAGAACTATGCATATATTAAAATGATAGATTTAATTTGGGGGAACTCTGAACAGAAATCATGAGAAAGGAAAGAAAAGATAGTTTTTTTGTTCATTGAGGACCTAATATCATCCTGAGTCAAACAAATAATGGTCCACCAACCCTTTTATTCCCTTTGAGAGTGGCATTAGTGATGTTTCTAAGACAGAATCTTCAGGGGAATATTTAACAACCAATAGGCCATGGCACCACCCAGTCAGAATGGATGCCAGCCATATTTGTGCCAGGGGTTAGCTAGTTAGTGGCTGGATCCTGGGAAGATCTAGGGATTCCTGGTGAAGAGATCTGGATGATAGGGCAGAGGTCACTAAGACAGCTCAGGGTAGCAGCTACCTAACAACCATTACAGATACATTTCAACAGTTCAATTTTTACCACTAGCTATGGACATAGTGCTGATGGACTAGAGATCAGCTGTGCCCACACCACTAACTTTCATGAAATTGCTCATCATGAATTGGTAGCCCATGGATGTATCAAAAGCCTTCTCAAGCTTATGGATGTTTTTGGCATAAACAAACTCTTTTGTAATGAATTTCATATAATCTATTGAATAAAAGAATTCTTCCTGATAATCTATTCAAAAACTACCCTTCAAGCTTCAAATAGTTGTGCTTCAGTTCTGAATTTTTATTTTCATATTCTGGATCTAAAGCTTAGATCTGAACTCCCCTCAGCCATTACCATCAAGATTTTTCTCATATTCACTCTTTTGTCAATACGTGATATGACCTTATTTATGTAGATGTAATACATTTCTCTCTCCTAATGCCTCACCCTCATATCTCAGGTTTGGGGCGTGTCAGAGAAAAAACCCTGACACCAGCATTCCGGTCTGACATCCAGAAAAGTTTGGCAAAGCTGAAGTCAAGGAGCAAGGAGTAAGAGGAGGGAAAAAAAACCTTAGACCCAAGTCTGGGGTGAGTTTTCTTTAGGAATTTGAAATCTTCACTCTAGTTCTAAATACTTTTCAGGGTATTTCAGAGTACACAGAAACGATGTGGATTTTATTCATCTGAACTCTAATTTTAACTTTAAATTGAGTATTTACATAAGAAATCAGTGAACTATGGCCCAAGGACTAAAACTGACCTGCCACCTGCTTTTGTAAATAGAATTCAATTGGCACACAGCCACGCTCATTTGTTTATATACTGTCTATGGCAGCTTTGAAAGTATGAAGCCAGAGCTGAGTAGGTGCTACATAGACCGTATGGCCTGAAAAGACTAAAATATTCACCATCTGGACCTTTACTGAAAAAGTTTGCAGAAGTCTGATCTATCCCGTTCACAGTGCTCAGCTTTGAAGTGCTATTAATTAGCAAGAGAATACATAGTTTAAGTAGTATATTCAAGATTTGACTATAATCTAATGATACTTAAATATCAGAGGTTATGTACTTGAATGAGAATTGGACTTGAAGGGAAAATTGCCATAGTTAAATTAAATCATTCTTAACCTCCTCTCTTGGGATTACTTTTGGAGCCATTCAATGGAACGCGCCACAAAATTTGTCACGTCTCTAGTCCTCCCTTTGACAAACTATCATACTGTTAATATTCTTATCTTAATAAACTATATTAAAATCTTTTAAATCTGTCACTCTTTTTCAATTGCTTATGACGATTTTGGATTTGTGCTTTTTTTTTTTTTTTTGTCTTTTTAGGGCCACCGAGACGTATATAGGTTCCCAGGCTAGGGGTCTAATGGGAGCTGTAGCCGCCGGCCTACGCCAGAGCCACAGCAACACCAGATCTAAGCCGCATCTGTGACCTACACCACAGCTCACGGCAATGCCAGATCCTTAACCCACTGAGCAAGGCCAGGGATTGAACCCACAACCTCATGGTTCCTAGTTGGATTTGTTTCTGCTGCACCACGACAGGAACTCCGGATTTGTGCTTATTAATTGCCAATTTTTGAAAGTATCTGCCCCTTCCTCCTTCACCTTTTCCTTCCTCCTGCTTTATAACAGTGTAGGAGCTGGGCATCAGTACTTGATGAGCAAATGAATCAGGTAAGTGGTCAAGATGATTAGAGCTTGAAAGCTGTAATTTTACATATGAATAGTGTATAATTGGTCACATAACAACTCTGTCCCCATGCTTAAAATATGGTGGGACCTCTCTATTGTGGTTTTCACTGGGAGTCAGTTGGAATAACATTATTTAGTCATTTTTAGTG
Organism: Phacochoerus africanus; assembly: GCF_016906955.1. Taxonomy (NCBI): domain Eukaryota; kingdom Metazoa; phylum Chordata; class Mammalia; order Artiodactyla; family Suidae; genus Phacochoerus; species Phacochoerus africanus. The sequence continues at coordinate 53,997,072 of NC_062544.1, read as the reverse complement.
GAGACCAGAACATCTTCCAAAAGTCCCTTACCACTGTCACAGCGGAATTTATTCTTGCAGTCAAACTCTTCAATTTTGCAGAGTTTAGATGGAATACATGGTCGAAAGGTCATGAGTGGCTCAGTACATGGTTGTCCTCCAAACTGATTGGGGCGCAAGATGGACCTAACCTTAAACTGAAAGGAGAGAAAGGTGAGTAACTGAGGCTGGGTCAAAGCCAAGAATTATCTAAGAAAGCAGAGCTTCTTCATCACAGTAGTCATTTTTCCTATGGTGGTGTTTCCTAAATTGACTGACTAATCATGTTTTCCAGTTCAGTTATGGTACGTCCATAAGGACGTCAATACATTTTGGTTCTCACTTTTCCACCCTATAACATGAGGAAGTGGGACAAAAGATTTCTAAAGCTTCTAATTCTGAAGTCATACAATTCTAAATCAAATTGAAATAAAAAAGGCACAAATATTTACTGATCTGTCCTGAGTGCAATAAATATTCCAGGGAGTAACAGAAGCCCTTTTATTTCCCAAAGATAGTGTGAAGTGATAAAGGATTTGGGGGCTTTTTTGAAGTCATCATGGAAACCAAGGCTGACATATTCTTCACACTTTAAAAAATTTTAAATAGGCAACAGTAAAACAAAGAGTCAGGGAAGGATAGAAATTAAAAAGTACTGACTTTGGAGTCGGAAAAATCCAAGTTCAAAAGGTAGCCTCCTACTTAGTGATGTATTCTTGAGCAAATCGCTTAACCCCTTATGAGCTATAACTTCCTCATCTATAAAATGGGTAGAAAAACAATGTGAAGTGCAGTTTGAATAAGGTATGTCAAGGACCGAGACTGGTTTCTCACAGAGAGAAGATGCTCCAGCAATGAGTCCCTTTTACTTTCCTAATGTGGGAATGCTTGGCACTTGCCCTGATTTGGGTTCATGTGGGCCAGCGCCTTTACAGGAATGAACTTGAGGTGGGTAAATATTGCCACTGGGAACAATAAACAAATTGAGGGACTTTCCCATAGGAGAAATGGAAATTAGAGAAAGGGGAAGGAGTTATTTTAATGAATGCCCCTCATTTCTGTCTGTTTGCAACCTTGGCTAGAAATCTCCATTTTTTAGCACCTTTTTTTTTTGGTTTTTTGGCTTTGTGAACTCTCAGAGAACATAGGCAGAAGAATTGAAGAGCTGGGCAGTGCAATACAAATCCCCAGGGGGCAGAACTTCCTTTTGGTGTTCACATGACCATAAGACATGCAAAATGAATCCTCCTTCCACCGCAGTATGGCTAAATGGAATTTTCCGTCAGTTGAAACTGGGACAGTCTCTTTTCAGAAATGGAAGAAATTCAGCATTTCTAGGATTTTTGAGCTACTGGGGCTCCGATAAGTGATTCCAATTTCCTGACTATACCCACATATCCCCTACCTGTTTTTCAACACAAGGGTCACAATCTGACCATGGTCCATAATCTCCCAGGAGGCAATTGATAGGACAAGTTTGCCAGTTACATTCTCTGGTCTCCTGCTTGGTGCAAAGCCGGTCACAAGAGTTGTCAAGATAGTACTGATTTATAGTGATTTGTCTGCAATAGTGAGGAAAAAGCTACTTAGAATGAATGGGTTCACTCTTGCTCCAGCCCCACAAGAAAAATATCATTGACTCAACACAGCGAATAAAAGAAAAGAAGGTTTTCACGGAAAATCAGGGCGTCTGGCATCTGTGCAGTTCTTAACACTTAATGGAACTCAGAACTAGGTCTAAAAACCATTCTCATTTCTGAGAATACTTGGGACAACATGAGGGCCTCATGTTAAAAAATTATTAAGAATTTCAAGAATGTGATGGCAGAGCATTAAGCCACCCCAGAGCCCTTCTCTGTGTGGGGCCCTGTGTGACTGCATGGGTTACATGTCCATGAAACTGGCTCTGATGGAATTCCTGGAAGGGACTGAAAGGGAACAAAAAGAAAGAAGAAAATTTCTGCAAATGGCTTAAAAGATGACAACACAAAGTGCTAAGGACCATGACTGAGTTAGAGCCAGAGGGCTGTAGGACCAAAGAGTCAAGGAGAAAGTGACATGAGAGATACATTTTGAAAAATGCATGTGAATTTCCCAGGCAACAGAAGGAAGGGCATTCAGAGGGAACAGCATGTGTAATGATTAGAGGTGGGGGAGTATGACATGCCCATGGAGGAACCTGTGGGATGAACCTAAGAAATGCATAATTAAGAGGAATGGAAACTACTGCTGGACTTTATTTGGCAGGCAGTAGAGAGCTCCTGAAGGACTTAAGTAGAGGAGGATTATAAATAAATCTGTTTTTACAACTTTATTGGGTGGCTTATTGGGACAGTCAGTTGGTGATTTTAATGAGACTCACACTACATATGTAAAAATAGCTTTCTAAAATAGATCTCTACAAAGTGCTGTAACAGTTAAAGCACATTAAATATATACTTTTCTCCTCCAAGTCATGTGAGGATCTTCATGGAACAGAAACATCTAACACATTTAAAGAAACTGTGGGTAGAGTAGTCAAGTGATGAAAAGACAGAAATATTAAATCTTATCATGTAAACACAGTTTTCTTGCCTTCTTGTCCATGCCAACAATCAAGCTAATAGCTAGCAGTGCTGCTCAATTGAGGTCCTGTTAGACTTGGTTTAATGAGTAGAAAATTCTCTATAATTAACTCACTAACCGCAGGCAAGCAGAGTTCTGTGCTGATTGAAAAAAAAAAAAGCCTAATGATTCTAAGCAAGTTAAATAGTCAACTGAAAAGACTGCACAGATTCTTAATTAAATTTCTTTGAAACTCCTAAATTTTATGGAGAGAACAAAAGTAAATCTCATTTCAACCTTATGAGGAAGAAACCTTAAATTCCATACAAAGTCATGAGTCTTTTAAAAACATTTTAAAATTGAAGTACAGTCGATTTACAACATATTAGTTTCTGAAGTATAGCATAGTGATTCAATATTTTTGCAGATTATACTCTGCAAAAATTATAGTTTGAGATATATTTTTTCCCTATTGCTTAGTGTGGCACTTTTGATTTTGCTAACTCTGTCCTCCAGATTTCCCAGGGCACAAAGAAAAGCTACAGAGTCCAGCATCACCTCTGTCTGGTCTGGGTTCCAGAATTACAGGTTTTTGAGCAGCTGGACCACTGAGTCCATGGGTAGTGATCACAGAAACAGGCTTGACTCTTGTCAATCAGACCACTCAGCAAGATAAAATACAAGACAGAGTGTCTGTCCATCATGCCTGGAGAGTCTCCAGATCCTGAAAAGAAATGATATAATACATATCAAACGTTTGTGGCATAAAACTTCACAATCATTCCCAGATACAGACTCAAATATGATCTTAAAAAACATCTTGCACACACCTTCACACCATGCACAAAAATAAACTCAAAATGGCTTAAAGACTTAAATATATGACAGGACACCATCAAACTCCTAGAAGAAAACATAGGCAAAACACTCTCTGACATCAACATCATGAATATTTTCTCAGGTCAGTCTCCCAAAGCAATCGAAATTAGAGCAAAAATAAACCCATGGGACCTCATCAAACTGAAAAGCTTTTGCACAGCAAAGGAAACCCAAAAGAAAACAAAAAGACAACTTACAGAATGGGAGAAAATAGTTTCAAATGATGCAACCGACAAGGGCTTAATCTCTAGAATATATAAACAACTTATACAACCCAACAGCAAAAAAGCCAATCAATCAATGGAAAAATGGGCAAAAGACCTGAATAGACATTTCTCCAAAGAAGATACACAGATGGCCAACAAACACATGAAAAAATGCTCAACATCGCTGGTTATAAGAGAAATGCAAATCAAAACTACCATGAGATACCACCTCACACCAGTCAGAATGGCCATCATTAATAAATCCACAAATAACAAGTGCTGGAGGGGCTGTGGAGAAAAGGGAACCCTCCTGCACTGTTGGTGGGAATGGAAACTGGTACAGCCACTATGGAGACCAGTTTGGAGATACCTTAGAAATCTATACATAGAACTTCCATATGACCCCGCAATCCCACTCTTGGGCATCTATCCGGACAAAACTCTACTTAAAAGAGACACGTGCACCCGCATGTTCATTGCAGCACTATTCACAATAGCCAGGACATGGAAACAACCCAAATGTCCATCGACAGAGGATTGGATTCGGAAGAGGTGGTATATATACACAATGGAATACTACTCAGCCATAAAAAAGAATGACATAATGCCATTTGCAGCAACATGGATGGAACTAGAGAATCTCCTACTGAGTGAAATGAGCCAGAAAGATAAAGACAAATACCATAGGATATCACTTATAACTGGAATCTAATATCCAGCAAAAATGAACCTTTCCTCAGAAAAGAAAATCATGGACTTGGAGAAAAGACTTGTGGCTGCCTGATGGGAGGGGGAGGGAGTGGGAGGGATCGGGAGCTTGGGCTTATCAGACACAACTTAGAATAGATTTACAAGGAGATCCTGCTGAATAGCATTGAGAACTTTGTCTAGATACTCATGTTGCAACAGAACAAAGTGTGGGGAAAAAAAAAATGTAATTGTAATGTATACTGTAAGGATAACTTGATCCCCTTGCTGTACAGTGGGAAAAAAAAAAATCTTGCCTTCCTTAAGGCAAGTTAACACCTATAAATTCACATGCTCATGGGTATGCACTCTATTTCTAAAGATTTTTATGGTGAGCAGTCCTGGAGTTATAATTCCAGTACTAGTAAGTTTCTCTGAACTGTTAGCAATAGGCTATAAGACAAAGTATAGAGCATAAAACTCATTTCATTCCAAAATGAAAATTTTTTTTATCTTATTTTTTTTATACATTTGTAGGAATTTTTTTTTTTTTCGGTCTTTTCTTAGGGCCAGTGGAGGTTCCCAGGCTAGGGGTCCAGTTGGAGCTATAGCCTCTGGCCTATGCCACAGCCATATCAATACCAGATCTGAGCCACGGCTGCAGCCTGCACCACAGTTCATGGCAACCTGGATCTTCAACTGAGCGAGGCCAGGGATCGAACCTGTGTCCTCATGGATGCTAGTCAGGTTCATTTTCACTGAGTCACAATGGGAACTCCAAAAAAATGGAAAATTTTATATAATCTTGTCCTTTTCAAAACAACTGCTCATTTTGTGTGGGAAGTACTTGCAAATACTAATACTGCCTTTCAGTTTTGCCATACTTTTCTGGGCCTGGGGAAGGAGTTTGGAACCTTACTTTTTGAAGCTCTATTGAGTTTCCTGGCATCTTGGAAGCTTGTTAAAGAGAGTTCAATGTTTAACTATTTTTAATTTCAGGGTCACAGACGTTTAGAGCTGGAATGGATCTTTGAAACCAGGTTAAATGCCTGCAGTTTATAGATGATGAGACGGAGGCAGGTTCAATGATGTTGAGGGACATGATAAGTAACAGCTTGAGACTCTTCATTCTTGAATGAGATGCATCCCTTCACTGGATTTCTGATGACACTAATGAGTGTTACTGGAGCATCTAGACGCCTGGAAATCCACCACCCAGACTACAAGCGGGCTTATTCAGATGTGGCTGAATGCCAGAGAGAAGTCTGACTGGTAGTTCTCCACGTGCTGTGGCGCCTTGAGGATCTCTGAGTTATTGAATGGAATTTGCAAAACCATATCTGCCCCCGATATTGCCATTTTGATTTTTGTATCTTTAACAAACCTGAAACACTGTTAAATATATATACAAAATGCTGCTGCAATCAGTACAGTAACTTCATTTAAAGTTGAATGACATTCACCTAATTTCTCTGTGTCTCAGTTTTACTATCCATGAAATTAAAATAATGCCTTTACTTCTTCATTGTTAGGGTTCCAAAAAGAAGGAAAATCATGTAAAGTTCTTAGGAAAATCCTTGGCATAGAATCATTGCTCAGTAAATATTAGCTTTTCAAAATAGTAGTGACGAGTCAGTGTTACAAATTTAACTGTAGCTCTTGGTCATGAATTTTTCAAAATTAGGGGCTTCTCAAATTATAGCAAGAATCATGTGAAAATTGAAAATATGTTTTGATTTTTTTTTTTTTTTGGTCTTTTTAGGGCCGTATCCTCAACCTATGGAAGTTCTCAGGCTAGGGGTTGAATCAGAGCTGCAGCCCTTGGCCCATGCCACAGACACGGCAACATGGGATCCAAGCTGCATCTGAGACCTACATCCCGGCTTAGGGGAACTCCGTTTTGATGTTAAATAAGGCTATTTATTTTCCAAATAATTTAGAGATATGGCTTTAGTTGTTTTTCGTCTTACAAATAAAATCAGAGCCCTGTGTTTTTTGCAATTGCAATTTCCCGCTAGTGTTTCCTGTACCCCTCCATTGCTTTTTATCTGTTATACATACCTTCCTAATATATAAATTATACATAGTTTAAATAAATATCTTCTCTTCTTTTTCTCCTTCTTCACTAGAATGTAAACACCGTGACATTTGGTCTTTTTTTTGTCTGTTTTGTTCTAGATGCCTGGAAATCCACCACCCAGACATTTAGAAGAATGAGAGCAAGCATAGTGTATACTGAATAAATGTTGTGGAATTGAGTCTAGGAGACAGTTTAGAAATGAGTTTTGATGAAATCCAAATAAAGTCATTTAAGTTCACAATTAGAGCACTTCTATAATATTATTCTTTAAAGTTCTGCCAGATTAAGGATGTCTCATAGACTAGAAATTAATTTGTCTGTTCAATTGTCATCCATTGTTTTAAGCAAAAGTGGTTGTATCATAACTGGTTTATATCAAGTTTGTTATAACAGTTGATTGAAATAAAACCTAGATCTCTTGAGATTTAGATTTATTTTTAGAACACATGTAATATATTTCATTTGCCTCTTATTTGATATTTGTTGTGTTCTAAAATATATAGAAATATATGAAGAAGAAAATTAAGATGGTGAATTATGTAACCAACCAGAAAACTGCTGACATTAAAAAAATACAAGTGAGAGTTCCCATTGTGACTCAGCAGAAATGAATCTGACTAGCATCTATGAGGATGCAAGTTCAATCCCTGGCCTCGCTCAGTGGGTTAAGAATCTGGCGTTGCTGTGGCTGTGGCATAGGCCAGTGGTTACAACTGCAATTTTTTTTTTGTCTTTTGTCTTTTGTCTGTTGTTGTTGTTGTTATTGTTGTTGTTGTTGTTGTTGCTATTTCTTGGGCCGCTCCCGCGGCATATGGAGGTTCCCAGGCTAGGGGTCCAATCAGAGCTGTAGCCACCGGCCTACGCCAGAGCCACAGCAACGCAGGATCCGAGCCGCATCTGCAACCTACACCACAGCTCACGGCAACGCCAGACCATTAACCCACTGAGCAAGGGCAGGGACCGAACCCGCAACCTCATGGTTCCTAGTCAGATTCGTTAACCACTGCGTCACGACGGGAACTCCTACAGCTGCAATTTGAACCCCTAGCCTGGGAACCTCCAAATGCCACTAGTGCGGCCCTAAAAAGGAAAAAAAATATATGTGATACCTGCCTATACTTGAAAATTTTGAACAGAACAGAAAGAAAAATGTAAGGCATGAGTTCTCTTCTACTTGTAGCCAGAACCTCTCCCTACACATAATCAGTTTTCTCTTTTTATAGGTAGCAAATGGAGGGAAAATTCTTCCATACATCACCTTACACATATATATGTATGCATGTTTTTAAAAACATATACACAAAAAGAGGATGTATGCTATCTACTACTCTGTACTTTTTTTCCACCTCACAGTATACTTGAAAGATATTTTCATATTAATTGATGTGTATCTACTTCATTCTTTTTAATGACTGCATAGTTTTATGCCATATGGATGTATTGTTCTGAATTTAACCATTATTCTACCTATAGACATTTAGTATACACACACTGCAATAAACATCTTCGTATTTCATTTTATCATGCTTTTATAGTATATCCATGGGACCAGCAACTATATTCCTAGCACTAGAATGGCTCAGTCAAATGCTATGAATTTTAAAAGACGGATGGATTTTGCCAAATTGCCCTACTGAAACATAACTCCCTTGAATATTTCAGAGGGTGAGATTTAAAATTATATTTTAATGTGTTTACTCTATGCCTTTTATTTGGATGAAAGGATACTTCAATTAAAAAAATGAGGTTCATTATTTTAAAAATCTTCATTCAAGCCAAGAGTATGAGATCAGATATGAGAATTGTTTATCCAATATGCTAACAAATCAGAGCATTTCTTCATAATTAATCAGTAAGCATTTATTATTTTAATTTAATTATTATTATTTTTTTTGGTTGTACCTGCAGCATGCAGACTTTCCCCAGCCAGGAACTGAACCCAGGCTACAGCAGCCGTCTGAGCCATTGAAGTGACAATGGCAGATCCTTTACCTGCTGCAACAAGAGAACTCCAAAATCTTTAAAATTTTTATTGAAATGTAGTTGAATTACAAAGTTGTGTTAGTGTACAGCAAAGTGAATCAATTATACATATACATATATGTATTCTTTTTCATATTCTTTTCCATTATGGTTTATCACAGGATGTTGAATATAGTTCCCTGCGCTATAAAATAGAACTTTGTTATTTATCTGTCTTATATATAGTAGTCTGTATCTGCTAATCCCAAACTCCTAACTTATCTCTCTCACCTCTTGGTAGCCTAACTTTGTTTTCTGTGTCTATGAGTCTGTTTCTGTTTTGTAAATAAGTTCATTTGCATCATATTTTAGATTCCACCTATAAGTGATATCATACGGTATTTCCCTTTTTCTGTTATGTCACTTAGCATTTTAAAATTCTCCTACAAACTCAGAGAAAAATGTCAGAATCAAAGCAACCAAATCCACTGACATGTGGCTGAATATATCTTTCAATTTAAAACAGAATCAGCACATATTTGAGTATCCATTGTGTGTCGCATAGCATTGTGTGAGATAAAGAGAAATAGAATCCATTATCACTGGCTGGGGAGGGTAGATAGAAACTGAAGATGCTCACCACGATTTTTATCCAAGCTTTTTTAAATCCAGCTCCTATATAAGCTGCTACAGCCGTAGGCTATTTCAATCATAGAAATGAGAGGCTGCTTTAAGATCGCTGTGCTTGCCTGTTAATTTTAGTTCCCTGGTGTGTTGACCTTTCCTAGTTTTCTTCAGCAGCCCAGAACCATAGACAAGAGTGACCCAGTGAGTGTTCCAAGAGTGTCCCTAGAAATTAGGCTATGTTCAAAACAAAGAATCCTAAACATCAGATCCAAGATCAGATTGGTAGATTTTCACTGGCTTCAGGGCCCTGGGGAGTGGAGGCTCTGAAACAATGTGAAGTTTCTCTGTTAATCCCTAGACAGACCACCCCATCCCCACCACCCCCAGTTGGGATCTTCTCATACAGGAACTGCTTCAGCAAGGAAACCTAAACAGAGGGGTTTTTGTTGTTTATTTTTTTAAATTAAATTTTGAAGAGATAAATATCTTCCAGAATAATTCAATTGTAGAGAAAATGAATTCTTAAAGTATTTTGTGGAATCAGCATATAAATGATTGGAAGAAGTCGAATTATAAGAAATTATCGATTCTCAATTCTCAGCAGACACTATCTGTTTTAACTTTCAAAAGCTTGAAAAGAATAGATGGATTTTATTCCAATAATCATCAAAAGCTGCAAGAATAGAACTCTTCTAAAATATTCTGTTCTCTTTTTGGCTATACTGTTCTGAGGCAGTTTGGAACAGTATAAATGCTATAAATGAAGATGGTAATGCCAAAGCTTCTTATTTGAGGAGATGCTAATAAAAGAGCTAATTGATAGCTTCTCCTTTTACAGTCTTTTATTGATATAAGGAAAAAATGTCTTATGTTGAAATAATAATTTTCATTCAAATAAAGGTAATTATTTCTCTTACCTTTTTTTTATTATCATAGCCCAGCATTTAATATTGTTTCTTATTAATTTTCAAGATCCTTAGGCATTTTGGAGAGATCTAAAACTACATGTGGGCGTTTTACCCATTACCACATAGTTTTCATACAAACTTGCAACAACAACAACAAAATGTTCAGTGAATAAAGAATGATATGTAGAAAAAAAATCTTCCACTTCAGTACCATGGTAGAAGAGCAGCAATTCTGCAATTTTCTTATAATTGACATCCCCTTAAACTCTAAAAATTAGGGATCCCGTTGAACCACTGAAGATGGCTTTGTAGGCATTTAAGGGATTATAGAGTAGAGTGAAATCCATTTTATTCTGACCTGTTACCTTCCCATGTCCTTGACTCTCATGAATGATTTGTTTCCAAGGCAGGTCAGCACATCTTACCTGGCAGGTTCAGAAGATTCTCTAGTTTGTTCCCAACTGTAGGATCCTCCTTTCCATCATCTTGTAAATATTTTGAATCTCTTATTTCTTATTTTTTCCTTCTGTACCTGCTCCAGAAGCTCAAGAAATTATCTTTACCACGGACAGGGTAGGCTGGTGAGCACAGGCACATGACTAGTTTTTGGCTAAAGGGTATGTTTGCTTGGCTTGTAATGGTCATTTAGCTCAAAGAAAAACTTGATCTCACCAAGACATCTCTCTGAAAAGACATTTCTTTAAGAGGTACAAATTTTTTGGTTTTGAGATTTAAGCAAAATCTTTTATTTTTTAAAAAAAATAGGCAAGTGGCTCTAATTTGAGTTATGTGTTTTCAGGCATGAAAGGGTTTGTTGGAAACATGATCTACGATTTTGAAGTATTAAGATAACAAATGAAATCATTATGTCACTCACCTTTAAAGAGAATTTCTGGTATCCAGTTTGTGGTATCCAGGGAACTAATCTGCAAATGGCTAAGAAAATAATAGATATTCACAATGAAGAGAGTTTATAGGATAATCCAAACAAGTCTTTTTTCCCCACTGCTAGCTAACCCAAGGTCATGTCCCAGCAATCTAACAAGAGCTAGAGTGTTGTCAAAATAAATATTCTGTGGAAACCCTGGACTTTGCAAATGATTACTTCGATCAGCAATAATCCTGAAACTCTGAGAGTGAGATGTTTCACAGGGTCCTGGTTTTTTCAGTGATTTTCCCATTCAAGGAATGTTGTGAAAGGTATTACTACTGAAGAGAAAAGAAACTTCTGATTCTATTTTTAAAACCTTTTAAAATAAATTGCTTAAAATCACCTTCCCCTTTAGGAATTTGTCCATTTAATTAAAAACTATATATAGATGCTCTCTGATTATGTAATATCTATTAAGAAAGATTTAGAAAATGTGGAGAAGTATGAAGAGGAAAGTAAAATCATTTTTCATAAACAGAAAAACCAGTATAAATATTTAGAGTAAATACTTCTAGTCATATAATATGTATGTATATGTGTCTCTCTGTGTAAGTATACACATACAAAGGAATATATATATATACATACATATAACATACATATATAATATTGCAACACATATTTTTTAAAAGATTTATATGCATAGGATTTATCACATTCCACGGTTTCTAGAATCATACTGTCATTAATCTGCTCAAGATCTTTCATTTCACTATTTCCCCCCAAGATCTTGTTTCATTTCTTTCCCCATATTAGTTACATGTGTTAGTGTATTCCCTATTTGTCCTTACATATGATTATTTAGATATATGTGTTTATATCCTAAAAATACAAAGTCTCATTTTCCATGTTTTCGTAATTTACACAAATGGTATTCTGCAAAAAATTTTATTTGATTTTTTACTTTTTTCATTCAACTTTATGCTTCTGGGGCTTATTCAGTGTAAACCTGCTGGAACACAGACATTCCTTGTATCAACTACATTGAATTTATCCACTCTCTCAGCATGAAATGTTGTTGCCTTCAAGTCCTTGTAATTATAAACACAATGTACTCTTTCCTTGTGAACCTGTGAAAAAATTTCTAAAGATTTCTGAATCGCTATTCAGGAAAAAAGTGATATGTGTTTACACTCTTACCAGACAGGACTTCTAGCTAGCATTTTTTTGTTAGCCATTCCTGCTTATATTATTTCTGATACATGTAAGGTGGTGTTTTAGGGTTGTTTAAGTAGCAATTCTCTGATCAATAGTGAATTCAGATCACATTCTCACCAGACCTTCTTTCTACCTGTGAACTAACCATTGATGTTTGTTGATTATTTTTCTGTTGTGCTTCTTTACATTTGTTGTCAATTTTCAGGTGTACCCCACACTCTAGACATTAGTGTCTTGTAAGATTTAAATTTTGCAGATCTCTTCTCTCAGTCTGTAACCTGTGTGTTAGTTCTATCTGTAGTGTCTTTGATTGAAGAGAGAATCTTATTTTTTTTAATTATTGTGGTTTATTTGATTTACAATGTTATATTCGCTTCAGGTTGACAGCAAAGTGAAAGAATCTTTATTTTAATGTAATCTAATTTGTTTATTTTCTCCTGATAATTTTTGCTTCGGATAGTTTTTCTTTTGCTTAAGAAATCTGAAGTCACAGATGGTATTTGGGGCTAAGGAGAAACACTAAAAGTTGGACTCTGAAGAGGAGAGAGTCAGGACAGTAGGATGAGGCTAAGCAGGGTTTTCATTAATGTGGACTATGAGGAAGACAGAGAAATGAAAAGGATGTGTGGCATGGCACAGGAAAAACACAGGTGGAAAGGGTTGAAGGCGACAGAGAGGAATTCTTGAGATAGAGTGCCAATGTCTGTGACCCAAATACTAGAAATAACTTGGCATCAAAGGAGAATCAATATCTTTTCAATGATGTATTTGGATTCCCATTTTGGGTCCTCATGGATGGTTAAATGGACCACCAAGGTCCATTCTAGAGCAGGGGTTGGCAAACTACAGCTAATGAGGTGAATCTACCCTGATGCCTGTTTTATTAATAAAGTTTTATTGGAATAAAGTCACACGATCAGATATTTTCTATGGTTGCTTTTGCACTACAATAGTAGGGCTGGGTAATTCCAACAGAGACTATATAGCATGTCAAGCCAAAAATATTTACTATCTGGCCCCTTACAGAAAGAATTTTCTGAACCCACCCACCCCAAAGGGAGAGATTTCTCTTCTGATCAATATAACCACAATGTCCTGTTGGCCTTGGAAGCAGAAATAAATAGTCTTACTTGGGATGATGAATGGCTGTTTGTCCCTGGGCTAGGAACGGAATGCTTGTGTACAGTTATGTTTAGGTCTGCCTCTCTGTAAGAATATGAGTGCTCCCTAAATAGTACCTCGATGAATGCTACTGAGAAACAAAGCATACTATGAAGTTCCCAAGAGCTTTTTAAGCAAATGCAGACTTTCTAAAGTGTTGGCTGATGACATGGACTAACTTTGCATGCAAAATACTCTGTATTTTCATAAAGTAGAAATCTGCTAGTACGTTTAAATGTAGACTGACCAGTAGAAAAGACTTTAATTGTAAAGGAACAGAAAGATGTGGGAGGAAATTAGAACCAGGAAGTGAAAAGTTAAGATGGAGCAATGATCATTTTTCCAGAAGGAGAATATGTATTCTGTTAAAATCTTTATTCCTCTCCTAATGAAGATAGATTCACAGCCAAACGGTATTTTCTGCCAAGAAAATAACCCCAAACATAAAATAATGAACAGTGGAAGCTGCTGACCATCTGAAAGCTTTTTCATATGCTACTCACATGCCAACTTATCATCATTGCAAAAATACTACAATTTCTCATTAGAGCCAAGACTAATGATCCCATCTACTTCACAAGCCCTTTAGAGTGTACTTTGTCAGTCAGTGTGTGAGTAGACAAAGTGAAATTGCAAATTAAATTACTTCACTTGGAGAATCATATATCAAAAATCTCAAATGGAGGAAATAGAAGTTTGCTTTGGACCTCAGGCTACCATGATCTTTTTTCTTTTGCTGCTAAAATTATTAGAATAGTTTAAGTTCACTACATTTAATTTCTTGCCATCTACTCCTTTTTAATGTCACTCTTTGCAATCTAGGTTATAAATACAACAAGCATACAAGAACTATTTTCTTAGTGACTGTCAGTAATCTCCTAATTGCTAAGCTGAATGACCACTTCTCAATCTTCTATTGGCTTCCTGGACATTATGTAATGCATTGGAATGCAAACAAAATGACCTGCTAGTTAGGCTCCTAATCTAAACCAAGTTTAACATATAGACATCTATATAATAGATATCTACTTTTTAAGATAAAACATCTCAAACCTCTGCAAGTTTTTACCCCTTCTAGCATTACAGAGAAACATGGATTGTATTTCAATACAGGGCCTTCTGGAAAAGGCAACAGAAAAACTGATTGAGATCAAGTAGTTCCTGCCTAAGCCTCCTAGTTTGGGTCAGCCTCCTAGTTTGGTCCTTGACTTCCAGTTGCCCGCTGTTATCATCATTATTTTGACAGGGTAATTTTCTGTCTTGTTTGGGCTGCTGAAACAAAAAATACCATAGGCCAGGTGACTTATCAATATCAGAAATTTATTCCTCACAATTCTGGAGGTTGTGAAGTCCAAGATCTAGGTACCCGCAGAATGGATTTCTGATGAGAGCCTGCTTCCTGGTTCACAGGTGGCTGCTTTACCTCTAAAACCTCACTTAGTGGAAGGGTTTAGAGAGCTCTCCGAGATCTTTCATAAAGGCACTAATCCCATTCATGGAGTCTCCATTCTTAAGAGCTAATCACTCTCCTAAGTTTCCACCTCTGAATATCTTTCACTTTGGGGATGAGAAATAAAATATTGTTTGTCCTATCAGTAAACTAAGACTGTCAGTCATCAGTGACTGCAGCCCCCTCCAAGGGGGAGCCATTGAGCACTGAGGGAATCTCAAGAAGGAAGCAAAGAATACGGGCCATCTAGCAGCCATCATACAGCAGCCACTCCCAACGGTGAGTCCTGAGGAAACTCAGGATGTGAAAACACAGAGTACTGGTCCCAGAGAACTGAAGTGCATATCAAAGGAATGATTTCAGTGAGCCCAGACCTTTGAACCTTCCCTTGCATTTAGAAAATGGCTACATTTCTTGACTTGAGATATCTAGTTTTCCATTATTAACAGAAATATTTTGTTTCTATTATCTGCCCTTTGTTTCAAAACTCTTATATATCCCAGCTTCCCCCAGCCTCCTCAAAGAAGTTTTCTCAGGATCACTTAAGATTCTGCCTCCAGGTTTATGTCCTCTGTTTTGTCCACTGAATAAAACATATTGTCAATTTTTTAGTTGTGAATATATTTTTTAGTTGACAGGAATTAGATTTCAACATATAAATTTTGTAGGGACATGGCCATTCAATACATAGCATTTTCCTAAAGCTCCTATGATGAAAATAATCTAATATTTGGATAGCATTTTATGGCTTGCAAGATACCTTTCAAAGTGCCATAAGCATAATATTATCTATATGCTTATTCCAATTAATCCATCAAATTTTTACTGGGCACCTGTTATATACCAGACATTATGTTGAGACTTAAAAAGATGAATAAGTTGGGTTAGTTCTTTCAGGAACTTTAGTTGAAAAAAAATGGGAGTTAGCTAGAAAAATGAATGTGAGAAGTACTAAAAATTATAAGAAATCTGTCACAGGAGTTCCCGTCGTGGCGCAGTGGTTAATGAATCCAACTAGGAACCATGAGTTGCAGGTTCAACCCCTGGCCTTGCTCAGTGGGTTAACGATCCGGCGTTGCCGTGAGCTGTGGTGTAGGTTGCAGACGCGGCTCGGATCCCGCGTTGCTGTGGCTCTGGCGTAGGCCGGTGGCTACAGCTCCCATTCAACCCCTAGCCTGAGAACCTCCATATGCCGCGGGAGCGGCCCAAGAAATAGCAACAACAACAACAACAATAACAAAAACAACAACAACAAAAAAGACAAAAAAAAAAGAAATCTGTCACAGAATTCATAATCTCCCTTGTATATTCATTCACTTATTTCCTTGTCTTTCAGTCATAGTCAGTGTAGTTACTACCATTATCATTATCCAAAGCCTTTTATTCACTCATCCAACAAACATTTACTGCAAGGCATTATTCTAGGTGCTTGAACAGTGAACAAATCAGAAAAAAAAATCCTGCCTTTGAAAAATAGCAATTGAAATTTGCAATCTATTGCCCAGAAGAGAGAAAAAAACATGCAAGTTATTTCACCTTTTAGAAGCATTTATTTAATATTTATTAAAATATGGTATCTTCAAAAATTGCAAGTCATTCTCTCTGCCTCTGTTTTTTTCGGCTCCAATGCTTTCTTGCAGAAAACTTGTCCATTCTTACCTCAGAAAATGAAATGCCGTGGGACCTGTTGAGCTGGTTCAGATCTCATGATTCTGCCTCCTGGACAAGGCCAGTGGGCCAGGAAGAGGGCATGAATCAACTGGATTTCATGTTTCAAGGTTGGGGATTGGGACTCAGAGACTCTAGTTAGGTATAATAGGAAGCTCACTTATAAGTCACATGCAAAGAGAAGCAGAGACTGCCTTTCTGCAGAGAGAAAGAATGAAATGGGAACATGAAGCGGAGTGCCCAGAGAGTGTAAATGTCCCTCACGAGGCCCAGCTACACTTTCTTCCCTTGAAGGAATTGCTTTCAATAAATTACATTTTTTTTTTGTTTATGATACTTTGATATATTTTTATTACTCAGAAACAAGTGATCCTTAACTAAGGTAAATTTTGTGATTTTTCAGACAATTGCAAGTTCAAACAATTTCAAAAGAAATACTCAACTTTATGATATGGCTCTGTGCAATCAGAATAAACCCAAGCCACAGATCCCAGCAAACGGCAGCCCTGAACCCTGTTCACAAGACAAGGGTACATATTGCCTGATTTCTAAGTTACTTAAACCACTTGCAATTGTAGAAATTAATAAATCAATTAAATATCTACTAAAAATGATTTACTCTATTTCCTAGGGTAGTGTGGAGAGAGGAAGCTAGAAATTGTGCTTCTAAATCAAGATAGCTTTCTTGAGGTAGAACCATCTAGGATCAGTCTACGAGACGGACTGAAAAAGGCTGAGAAAGGACATCCAAGGTTCAGGGATGGCTCTTGAGAGAGCTTTGAGTGGGCTATATTGAACACTGTTTATCTTCGAGATGGTGAGGAGCTGATGATTGAGGCAGTGAAAGAAATGAAGAAAGATGCAAGGCCCTTGAGATAGTTCTGACAAAATATTTGGAGGAAAAAATTTTATTCTGCATAGTGAGGCTCCAGAAAACTACTGAAAAGCTAATGGCAGTACTGATGTTATCATTTGAGCATAGGGCAATACCTGAAGCATGGAATAAAGAAAGAAGTCCAAGTAAGAGATCATTGGGGTCTTGGCTAGGTCTGAGGCTGTGAGGCAAAGGAAGAAATGCTGTGTTGGGGCATGCAAACATCTCCAATTTTTAGCAACAGGCTAAGAAGAGTAAAAGGCAATGTGAGAGAGAACGTGCATGCTCTCTTTGTGGTATGGATCACACAAATATCAAACTCCCTCAGTATCATTAAGAGGAGAATTGTTTTAGTCAAATGCTCAGAAAACTAGCAAGGCCATTAATAGGACATACATAACATTTTTACCGCAGCAGTTCCTGATCCCACTTCTACATATCACTAGGTCTGTGGCCAAAGTAGAGAGGATAATGAAAGAAACGAATTGAAAAATGTTGAAGGAGGTGCTGCATGTCAGTCTGAGCCCATCAATTACCAGTGTTGCGGCTGGACCCAGGCTTGTGGTTCTTATGACTACAAGATGCCCTTCAGCAAAAGCCGTCAGAAAACTTGGAAAAAATAAAGGTTTATTACTTACAGAAACTGGAAATTTCACTGTACACCTGGGGCAGTGCAGCAGGGTCTCTGGCAGAAAGAGAGCCAGAGGGAGCGAGAGAGAGGGAGCCTGCAAGTAAGCACCTGGATTTCTTCCTTTATCCAGATCAAGGGAGGGAGCCTAGGGTTTCCTGGGCTCACTCTTTATTGGTGAATTTAAAACATAAGAGCGGGAATTTCAAGCTTGGGAAGCAGAAAAAAGTGGCCCCTAACAAAGGAGACTTAGTGGGGAAGGCGGGCTGGCTCTTAACCTAGTCACGTGACTGGCAATGTTTATTCGAGATAGCATATCTACTTCAGTAGATGCCTTGGCAATCAAAGCTTAAGATAGGCATCTGCATTAAGGAAAAAAACAGGAAAAACCCTAACACCAACCCCCATCTACACACATGCAACTGTCATGGTTTACACCACAGGAGGTCACTCCTTAAAGTAGGTAACTCTGATAAATACTTGTTTTTTTTTAATAAGTGATGATAAAAGACAGTTTTGCAATGACCAAAACACTCAACTTCTGAGACATGGGATAGTGTGTGATACAAGAACAAGGAGCTTCTTGATTTCTTGGCATTTTTCAAACACTTGGAGAAGTGAGACTGATCTTTTAGTTGTGTTCATTCTTTTTATGATCTGATAAAAAGCCACTTTTTTTTTTTACCAATCTATCAAAATTTGATTTTAAGAGCCTCAATAATGAATTCAAATTATTTCCCAATCAACCCTCAATTTGGAGGGTTTTTAAATTTTTTTTTAAATTTTGAAAAAATTTTATGGCTGCACTTGTGGCATATGGAAGTTCCCAGGCTAGAAGTTGAATCAGAGCTGCAGCTGATATGCCACAGCCACAGCAACACCAGATCGAAGGCACATCTGCAACCTATGCTGTGGCTTGTGGCAATGATGGATCCTTAACCCCTGAGCCAGGACAGGGATCGAACCCACATCCTCACCGAGACAAAGTCAGGTCCTTAACCCACTGAGCTTCAATGGGAACTCTTGGAGGTATTTTTAAAAAAACCTACTTTTCAGGTTTATTTTGGAAATATCCTTGGAGTGCCTTCTATATATTAGGGAATGGGTTGAATGCTGAATATAATAGTGAGTAAAAGATATTGTTATCATAAGCTTAAAGTATACTAGGCAAAACTGATAATAAACACACACACAAAGTATATAAAAGTATAGGGTCAGGAAAGGATGGAAGACAAACATTTGGGTGAAGATGTATCAGATAAATAAGGGTTTAGTAAGTAGAATGAAGGAGACAGATAATGAGAGGGAATTTCTTCAAGCTAGAAAGGATACTGAAAGCTTTACTGTGACAGCCCTCTTTTTCCCCCCAGTTTTATTGAGGTGTGATTGATAAAACTGTAAGATATTTTAAGTGTGCATTGTGGTAATTTGATGATATAAGTATACATTGTAAAAGGATTCCCACCATACATGCACCTCAATGTTCATAGCAGCACTATGTACAATAGCCAAGATGAGGAAGCAACTTAAGTATCCATCAACAGATCATTGGTTTAAGAAGGTGTGGTCTATATACACATATAATGGAATATTACTCAACCATAAAAAAGAATTTGTAGCAATGTGGATGGACCTAGAGAATATCATACTAAGTGAAGTGAGTCAAAGACAAATATTATATGATATCACTTATGTGTAGAATCTGTAAAATAATACAAATGAATCCATATACAAAACAGCAACAGACTCACAGACATTGAAAAATAAACTAATGGTTATCAAGGGGGAAGGGGAGGAGGGATAAATTAGAAGTATGGGGTTAAGAGATACAGACAGCTATACATAAAAATAGATAAGCAACAAGAATTTATAGTATAACACAAGGAACTATATTTAATATCTTGTAATAATCTGTAGTGGAAAATAATCTGAAAAAAATCTAGCTGAATCACTTTGCAGTACACCTGAAGATAACACTATGATTATAAATGAACTGAACTTAAAAAAAAAAAAAAGGAAGAGAAAAAACAAAGTCTTCCCACCATCTATCTAATTAACACATCCACCACCTCATACATTTCTTTCTTTTCCCCTTTGGTGAGAATATTTAAGTTCTACTCTCTTGGTAAATTTCAGTTATAATTATACAATACAGCGTTATGAACTATAATTGACATGTTTTATACTACATCCTCAGACCTTACTCATCTTATACCTGAAAGTTTGTACCCTTTTACTGACCTGTCCCTAATTTTTCTACCCCTCAAATCCTTGCAACCACTTTTCTATCCTCTCCTTCTAAGAGTTTGACTTTTTTTTCTTCAAGATTCCATGTAAAGAGAAACTATGCAATATTTGTCTTTCTCTCTCTGGCTTATTTCACTTGGATTACATAATATCTTCCTTTAGGGTTCATACATGTGTACAAACGACAGGATTTTCTTCTTTCCAGACAGAAGTGTTTTCCAGATATTGGCTAGTGTGAAAAATGATGCAATGAACTGGGAATATAGCTGTATTTTTGATATCCTGTTTTCATTTCCTTTGGATATGTATATACAGACATGGGATTCCTGGATCATATGGTAATTCTAATTTTTTTTTTTTTTTTTGGTCTTTTGTCTTTTTAGGCCACACCCGAAGCATATAGAGGTTCCCAGTCTAAGGGTCTAATCGGAGCTACAGCTGCCAGCATACACCACAGCCACAGCAACGCCAGATCTGAGCCAAGTCTGCAGCCTATACCACAGTTCACAGCAATGCTGGATCCTTAACCCACTGATCGAGGCCAGAGATTGAATATGCAACCTCATGGTTCCTAGTCGGATTCGTTTCGGCTGTGCCAGAATGGGAACTCCTGGTAAGTTCTATTTTTAATTTTTAAGGACGCTTTCTACAGTTTTCCATAATGGTTCCACCAATTCACATTCCCACCAGCAGTACACATCTTTGTCAACACTTATCTCTTGTCTTTTTGATGATAGTCATTCTGATTCGTGTGAGGTAATATCTCATTATGGTTTCCATTGGTACTTTCCTTACGATTAGTGATGTTTAACACCATTTTATGTACGTGTTGGCCATTTGCACAACCCTCATCTTTATGTAGGTAAAGCATTAACTAGTTAAGGAGTGTCTAGGGCTCTGGGTGCTTTAGCAATTAGCCAAGTAAATGCAATAAATATATGGTGAAAAAGGAATTAGGGGTTGTCTTCTCTCTAGAGGAACTTGTTTTACTTTGTTATTACTTTCAGTATTCCCATGGCCACTTCAAATCATTCTGTTATGCTTATTTTCCTTTAAAAGACTTACTGCTTTGAATGTAGTTAGGACAATGTTCTTTTGGAGTTTCCATTGTGGCTCAGTGGTAATGGACCTGACTAGTATCCATGAGGACTTGGCCTTGCTCAGTGGGTTAAGGACCTGGCATTGCCATGGTGTAGATCGCAGACTTTGCTCAGATCCCGCGTTGCTATTGTTGTGGTGTAGGCTGGCAGCTACAGCTCCCATTCAACCCCTAGCCTGGGAACGTCCATATGCTGTGGGTGTGACCCTAAAAAGACAAACAAACAAACAAAAACGAAGTTCTTTTTATAAATTATATTAAAAAAAGATCAAGGATCTACTATGCATTCTTGAAAGCCTTGTTTTAATATTTTATTAAAATGGACTATAGTTTTAAAAAAAAATTTCTTAAAGTTTTAAGGCAGCAAACAAAGCAAGTACCTCATCATTTCCCACTTTTTCAGTTTTCTCTTCAGTCAGTAACAGTCTACAGTTAGAACTTGTAGGGCAGCAAAATTTGCTACCCCAAAATGTGTCTCTTTGGTATGAGAATTAATTTAGGCCGATTATCCTTAAGAAACTGAAGGGTCACTTTGCTGTATAGCAGAAATTGACAGAACACTGTAGATCAATTATACTTTAATGAAATTGTTTTGAAGTAAACAAACCTAAGAACTGAAAATTCAGGATGTTTGTTGCTTACCTCCCCTTTAACTGCCTAAAAGATCTTGGATAAAGAACCTAGAAGGGTAGAGGAAAATTTTTTCCTCTCTGACAGCTGGTGTGGCTGGCAGATTCAGCTTTTGTGTTTGGACGTCATTGGCCCTGAGGCTGCTGCAGCTAATTCATCCTGGCACAACTGACAAAAGTTAGCAGAAGGTAAGAATTCTTACCATGTTATTCAGAATTTTGGATCTCTACCTTCAGGGTCTGCTGAAAATGAGAAATTTTTTCTAAAAGTAGATTAGCAGGAGAAAATATTTGTGGAGTTAGTTCCTTGGACTTAATGACTTTGGTGATCCTTTTCTTCCCAGAAGTGATCACTGTTTTGCTTTGTGTCTGTTTTTTTTGTTTGTTTTGGTTTTTTTGTTTTTTTTTGTTTTTTTTTTTGCGTCATTCGTCATAAGGAGAAAAACCATTGTTCTGAGGAGGTTTTCCTTTCATCTTGTACTATGTCATGAGTATTCGGCCTTATGGCCAGTGAGAATATTCTCTTTAGTCTCCAACATCTGGAAGGTGCATGTACCACTGTGCATTTGGTGGTCATTCAGAGAGACTGGTATTCTAATCAGCTATAGCCAGCTGGTCAGAAGCACAGGTAACAACGTGGGCTTGCAACTGGCATCTCTTCATCTGCCTGTGCCAGCTCTCAGGGGAGTTTGTCAAAAGGGGTCACAGTTCGTCAAGAGACGTCTATAGTCTCAATCTACATTGCTTTGTCAGTGTTGGCACTTCTTACCACTTATGCAGCAAAGGACTTTAGACTATTTTGGGGGCTGAGGGTGAGCTTTCTGGATCTTGTGAAGGCTACATCTTTTGAACTCTCTTGTTCAAATGCCTCCTGCATTCATGGTTGACTATAAAAGACTTACTGGTTTGAGTCACTATTGAGATCCTATCTGTGAATGGTCAGATGATGGGTCTTTTGAATTGGAAAAACCTTCTAGATTGGTAAATTTTAGAGAGCTTTCATTGTAAATCGCTGCTTTATTGGTACATAAGCAAAGAGCAAGTTAAAATGAGGATACAAAGAAATATAATGGCTAACCTCAGGAATTCCCTTTAAAGAGTTCCCATTGTGGCTCAGTGGTAATGAACTCAACTAGTATCCAAGAGAATGTGGATTCAATCCCTGGCCTTGCTCAGTGGGTTAAGGATCTGGCATTGACGTGAGCTGTGGCGTAGGTCGCAGATGTGGCTTGGACCCTGTGTTGCTATGGCTGTGGCATTGGGCAGCGGCTACAGCTCCGATTCGACCCCTAGCCTGGGAACCTTCATATGCTGCAGGTGCGGCCTTGAAAAAAGGAAAAAAAGAAAAAGAAAAAAGAAAAAAAAAGGAATTCCCTTTAAAAATTGTTTGGGAAGCCTTGTTAAATTTAATGTTTTAGTTTCCCCTCTTGGCTCTTACAGATGCCAGTAAAAAAACATTAGGTTTATTAACAAGGGAATGGGAAGAAGCCAAGAGGAAAGTCAAGGGACTCTTTCCAACAAGGTAGAAAAATTTTAAGGGTAACTAAGGAATGAAGTAAATAAGGCAAGTAATGAAAGAGGAACAAAGATGAATCAGAAAGGGAATAGTCATGGGACTTGTCCCAGCAGGGTGAAAATCATTAGGTGATTATTAAGAAATAGAGGGAAAAAAAAAAAACAACCCAACTTTGATGGTACTAAAACAGTTTTTTCTTTTTCTTTTTTTTTTTAATTTAGCACTACCTAAGGTCAAAAGAATCCTTGCTGGTTCCTCAATATTAAAGGTTCCCAAACAATTCCATTCTATTTACTCTAGTTTGGAGAAATTTAAAAAGCCTGAAGGCAAAAATTATAATGAGAAACCTGACTGGTAATCACTTGGGGCAACAGTTAAGCCAATTAATCATGTTAAAGATTGACAAAAAGAGCAAGGTCCCTTGGTTCAGCCCTTCACGGGGGACCCAAAGTGTATGACATAAGATGAGTAAAATGGCTGGGAGATGGAGAGAGGTTTCAAGGACTCCTTGATGGGAGAGCCCCAGAAACTGTAGTACCAAAACCCATAGATAGACCCCTGACTTGGGCTACAATTAGATTGAGAAAATGCAAACATGCGAAGGTTGATAGGAGTGTAAAGTCTGGTAAATCTGAGCAGTGTTATGTGGAGGGATTATGTCAACATTGCCTGAATGTTTCATGGGAATGGATGTTGGGTCTGGCTAATAGCCATTGGCTTTGTAAGACTAAGCCTTGTTGATGGGGTCCTGGTGGACTCTGTGGTCAAAGATATGAACTGACGAAACTGAGGTAAAAGTTTATAGGAAAACTGGTGTATTTGAATGGGCTTAATGTAAAGTGATTGTGTCTGTTTTGCCTGATTGTATTGTGGGATGAACATTGTGCCTTCCTAGGGAACTTTTCCCTGCCTGGTTAGTAAAACTGTCCTTTGCACCCCAATATTCACTGCAGAACTTCCCCCTCCGCACCCCCACTAGGAGTCTAGTCGGAGCTACTGCTGCTGGCCTACATCACAGCCACAGCAATGCCAGATCCAAGCTGCGTCTGCGACCTACACCACAGCTCATGCAGTGTCGGATCCTTAACCCACTGAGCAAGGCCAGGGATGGAACCTGCAACCTCATGGTTCCTAGTTGGATCCATTTCCACTGCGCCACGATGGGAACTCCCATTGCAGCACTATTTACAATAGCCAAGACATGGTAGCCACCTAAATGTCCATTAATACAGGAATGGATTAAGAAGATGTGGTACATATATATACAATGAAATATTACAGCCATGAAAAAGAAGGAAAAAATACCATTTGCAGCAGCATGGATGGACCTAGAGATTATCATATTAAGTGAAGTTGGTCAGACATTGAAAGACAAACATCATGTGATATCACTTATACGTGGAATCTAAAAAAAGAATAGAAATTAACGTATTTTCAGGACTGAAGCAGATTCACAGACTTGGGAAACAAACTTACAGTTACCAAAGAAGACAGGTTGGGGGGATGGATTGGGGGCTTGGAATTGGTATATACACACTGTGGTTTATGAAAGAGTTGACCAATGGAGACCTGCTGTATAGCACAGGGAACTTTACCCAATATTCTGTGATAATCTATATGGGAAAAGAATCTGAAAAAGAATGGATGTGTGTATACGTATAACTGGATTGCTTTGTTGGAAAACAGAAATTATCACTTTGTTGGAAATAAACTATACTTCAATAAACCTTAAAAAAAAAAAAAAAGTTCCTTTGGGCAATGTTAATTGAACATGCTAAAGGGAACCAGTAGTCTGAGCTCATGCTATGTGATAAAGAAGCTGGAGGCCAATATTCAAAGGTTAACAGAAGAAACAGCCTTTGTCTTGCAAATCTTTATAAAATCAGAAATGTAAACACAGCCCATAATCCCCTGGAACTAAGCCCAGCTAATTCAATTGATAGAATTTGAGAGCAAATGCAAAAAATTAAAAAAAGAAAAGAGGCTTTTTAAAAGTAAAAACTGCTGGGAAATCTCCCTCACCCAAAATATAATTCATGAACTCCTTTATTAAGCTATTCATCAAGGAGTTCCTATCGTGGCTCAGAGGAAGTGAATCTGACTAGCATCCATGAGGACACAGGTTCAATCCCTGGCCAGGCTCAGTGGGTTAAGGATCTGGCCTTGCTGTGAGCTGTGGTATAGGTTGAAGAAGTGGCTCAGATCTGACATTGCTGTGGCTGTGGCCATGGCAAGAGGATACAGCTCTGATTCAACCCCAGCCTGGGAACCTCCATATGCCCTAAAAAGACAAAAAAGACAAAAAGAAAATATTCATCAAGGGGAAAAATGAATCAGATCTTATAAATCTACCCCAGCCGCACAAAAAAATCTTAGCCATCTGAATGAATAAACCATTAGATCTTTGTCTATGTTTATATCTAGGCATGTATGTCTATGTATGAACATTATAGTTTTTTTTTCTACTTTTGGATGTATCATCAAAATTCATTTGTAAAAAAGTGCTCTATTTAATTGGTTAAAACAAACAAATGTTTATCTAAAAATTCTCAGAAATATAATAGAAACTAATCCTAATGTTTTTCAAGTTCGCATGATCCAGGATTAATCTTTAGTAAATAAAAATATGTTTAAAGTTATTTGTTTAATTAAAACAGGCATGTCTTAATTAGGTATTTAGAGTTATCAGAACTAAATATAATACTTTTAATTTACACAGATTTGCAAAAAAGTCAAATAAGCTCATTATCTCTGTTACAAAATTTGTCAGCAAGAAAAATAGTTTGGGATGATGACTTTGTCTAATGTTCTGTAAAGTTTTCATGGGTAATCTAAACATGACTGTTGAGCATAACTGTTTTAGATAGAGGTAAGTGGGATAAGACTTAAAAATATCTTCCAATATTTCCTGGTAACTTGAAACTTTAGAGTTTTGCTAAGTTAAGTTAAATGGTAGGAATTCATTGAATGTCTAGATTATTTCCAAATAAGATAATTATTGTTGAAAAATAATTCTGAAAACTTTACGGCTAAACAGGTCTATGTTTACCTGCTTTGGTCTTCTTATTACAGAATAACTAGAGATATTTGGGGAGTTCCTGTCATGGCTCAGTGGTAACAAAACCAACTAGTATCCATGAGGATGTGGGTTCAATCCCTGGCCTCTCTCAGTGGTTTAAGGATCCGGCATGGCCCTGAGCTGTGGTGTAGGTTGCAGATGCATCTCAGACTGGCATTGCTGTGGCTGAGGTATAGGCCAGCAGCTATAGCTCCGATTGGACCCCTAGCCTGGGAACCTCCATATGGGTGTAGCCCTAGCTAAAAAAAAAAAGATATTTAGGTCTTTTAGTAAACATGTTGTACCACACTGAAACAAACTATGCTATGACGAAATGTATGTTTCTAGAAATTATGAATTTTTTTGTAGTAGTCATAAGTTTGTCAGTCAAAAATACTTCTATAACAGTTCATAATTGCTTACTTCTTAATTTTTTTACTAGAAATCAATGTTTCTGAATGTTAAGAATTCTAATTAACATATGTTATTAAAACTACTAAAATAAGTAGGAGAAAACATATTTGTATGCAAGGAATTTTTTTAAAAAGTATAAGGAATAGAAATAAATGCCTTTTATTAAGAGAGAAGGTAGTTTTTCCAAAAGAGATGTGAGAGAGAAAGCGTGAGCGAGCCAGAGAGAGAATAGGACAAAATCCAAATGTAAGAAAGAAGGTTTATAGCAAAGACACCTAGAGAAAAGAATTTTGTGTGTGGTCAGGACTGCCTAAGATTAGATTGATTTTAACTGAGCAAATGAATTTTTCAAATTTATTTATCAAGTAAGTGAATTTAGGTATCAAAAGTAACCTGGCATAAAACCAAATTTGTTTTTTGGTCTCTATTAAGAGGAAAAAGTTTTCTTGAACTGTTGATCTGCTTTTAAGAACAGTTTGCATAAGTTTCTTTACATTTTAAGTAATTTGTTGGAACTTTCTGTATTTGCTTTTGAAATCTTTTATTGTCACTTTAGTTAAGTGGGTAATTAAGTATTGTTTCACAGTGATCTATGACCCTATTTAAGTGTTTTAAAACCTTTTGATATCTTAGACAAATTTCTCCCCAATTCTATTTTTTTCTTTGCTCTTTAAAATTTTTTTAGTTTTTATTTATTTTTATTTTATTTATTTATTTTTTTAGGTCCACATCTGCAGCATAAGGAAGTTCTCAGGCTAGGAGTCTAATCCGAGCTACAGCTTTAAGCCTACACCATGCACAATGGGAGCCTCGTCTGCGACCTACACCATAGCTCACGGCAATGCCGGATCCTTAACCCACTGCACGAGGCCAGGGATCAAACCCTTGTACTCAGCTAGACAGGTTCGTTTCTGCTGACCCATAGTGGGAACTCCCCAGATTCTAAATGAAGACCTTTTGACCTCTAGCTAACTCTGGGATTTTTTAGAGGGCTCCTGAAAAATCTCAGCGTGATATTAAACTAACTAAGCTTATTTAGAATGTAAAATTACATGGGAAGCATTGTCAAATAAGTGATAATAAGCCTTCTTGGGTTATATTGTGTGGGTAAATGCTATTAATATAAGTGCTCTAAAAATTTTAGGAAATACCTAAAACTCTGATGTGTCCTGGTAAAATTGTATCAGTCATAGTGTTAGCTATTATCTTAGAAGTCCTATGTCATAGAAATAACCAAATTTAATTGTCAGTTGCATTATAATGAATCAGATATTTAATCACGCCATTTAAAGTCTTTTGTCATTTATAGACTTACTGTTTTACTCTAATGCTTTAGCAAAAATGATTCATCTTCAAGAAGATACATAGAAAAGACCTTTTTTGGACAAATATAGGTTGCTGATAACTTTTAGATCATATCACTGAACTAGGTAAGAATTATAAAACTCTAATGGAAAAACTGATGGCTTCATAAAACTGCTAACCAAAAGTCAAGATCAAAGAGAATTAATTACAAAAGACTGGGTGAACTGATGAATATGATTATGATTTTTACGACTTTTTGTGTGAAATATTCCTAGCATTTTAGTCTGAGTTTTCCAGATATTCAGAACTCTTTCCTCTCAAGCTAATTAAAATTTATGGCAATTTGGTAAATTATTCTTTTGTAAGCAGAATTGAATCATTTATATTTTTCTCCCTGTCTCATCCCTCCAGAATTTGGAGACTCTTGGTGAATATTCTTACTTTTACGGCAATATAATTATTTATATAAGTTCACTAAAAATCTATTCTCTTTGTAATAGGACACTATTGGAAACATTGGTTTTATTACCAAGACTTTGACTGGAATTTCAAATCTGAGAATATACTTAGAATCTGATATGACTAGACAGCTTCAAGGAACTAAAACTGACTTTATGGAGCCATTAAACTCCTTAGAAAAACAGTCTGATACCTTACTTACAGGATTCCCAGCAATTGCACCAGGTGAATAAGGAAGGTCACTTCTTGGGAGGCACAAGAACCCCAGAATATTGTGGGGAAGAGAGGAATTCACCAAAATTTATAGGTATTATAGATTAAATCTGATGACAAATATTTGGCTTGGCTTCTTAGCCTTGAGAAGCTATTAAAAATTCAATCTGGGGAGTTCCCGTCGTGGCTCAGTTGTTAACGAATCACACTAGGAACCATGAGGTTCAGGGTTCGATCCCTGGCCTTGCTCAGTGGGTTAAGGATCCGGTGTTGCTGTGAGCTGTGGTGTAGGTTGTAGATACTGCTCAGATCCTGCCTTGTTGTGGCTCTGGCGTAGGCCATTGGCTGCAGCTCCTATTGGACCCCTAGCCTGGGAACCTCCATATGCCACAGGAGTGGCCCTAGAAAAAAGGCAAAAAGACCAAAAAAAAAAAAAAATTCAACCTGGAGATTCCTTATGAAAAGTTCCAGAAAAGCAGATTTAAAAGTGCCTATAAGGTTAATGGCTATTCTTATTTGTCTTAATGAGAATAATACGATTGAGTTTAATGAAACTAAATTTGTTTTGCAAACAAATTAGTTTTATTTTGGTTATCTTTGATAGAAATGAAGTAATTTTTGAGAAAAAAATTTGTTTCAATATAAACTATAACACTTCTTATTGTGTTAGGTTCTAGTTCTGTTACTTTTTTTTTTTTTTTCTTTTTAGGGCTGTACCCTCAGCATAGGCACCCTTGGCTAAGGGGCAAATCAGAGCTACAGCTACCAGCCTCCAGCTTCTATGTCTTCGACCTCCACCACAGCTCACAGCAACACCGGATCCCCGACCCACTGAATAAAGCCAGGGATAGAACTCACATCCTCATGGATACTAGTCGGATTCATTTCCACTACACCACAAAGGGAACTCCCCTGTTATTGTTTTTGAGGTTTTCCCCCCGACTTGTAATCTGGCCTGGATCCTGAGTTCTTCTAGTTTCCTCAAATACTTAGCTATAACTCTCCAAATTTATATTTTCAAATTTTCTCCTACTTTGACTTTGAATCATTGAGAACTGAAGCTGCCCTTTTCGTGAAGACCTGCAGACTAAAGCTGAACCGCTCAGATACAAACTTAACAGAGATCACCATAGTAGCTCTTGTTTAGACAATCTTCATTCCTGCTGCTGTGTAGGCCACTTAGAACATTTTCCTCAATACTCAATGACCTCATCAGAGACATTTCAAGCTACAAAATATACTTGAACCATGACATCTAGAAATCTTATTGACTGCCTGTCCCTAGGCACAGAAACTGGTGTGTGATTTCATCCAAACATTACATTTTGTGAGGTTTTTTGCTGCTGTTGTTAATGTGGGGTTTTTTGGTGTTGTTTTTGTTTTTTTGTCTCCATGGAAATGTCTCTCATTAAATACCTGATTGCTTGCACCTTGCAGGCTTAATTTTGAGATCCCAAATGCATTACCTCCTCCTGAAATAAAATGAACTAGACAAACCTATCATCAGGACTAAGAGACTGGTTCAATGAGATGGAACAATCTATCAACTCAGCTTCTTCTAACTTCTTTAAGAAGTTGGTGATACTTCTCTAAGAAGTTTGTACTAGAGGGGGCAAAGCTTGCCACCTCAAAATATGTCTCCTTGGCAAGAGGATTAATTTAGGCTGATTATTTTTAAGAAGCAGAAGATTCAGTAAGTTTTTCTTGTTACATTCCCTTTAATTGCTTACAAATTTTTAGATAAATGGCCTTTCAGATGGAGCTATTACTAAAGATAGCTGGAAAGGTGTGGTGGGCAAACTCAGCAGGTCTTAGAGATCAGAGTTCATTCAATGTGCCATTGGCTCTTCATGGCCCAGCGATTTTTTTTTTAAAACAAATATTTGTTTTTCCATCTCCATGTGAATTTCTTTCCTATTCTTTGAAGTCCAAAACTACTACACCCAACATCCTCTTTTGTCTTTAGCTGAAGATGTTATTTAAGGTAAATAATGTTTTCCTGCATCTCTCCCACATATGTGTGTTATTAAGCTTTTATTTGGTTTTCTCCTGTTAATCTTTTGCATGTCAATTTAACTCTTAGGCCAGCCAGAAGAACCCAGAAGGGTAGAGAAAATTTTTTCCTCTCTGACAAGCTGTGTTTTATCTTTTTTGTTTTGTTTATTAATCTCCTTATTTCTTAGTACAAGTACCCATATAACTTCATTTATTCCAATCCCAGGGGCTTATACTATAGTCTTCAAGTAAACTCCATAATGGACTGTTAAAATGTTTGCTTTAAACTATACATTCGCTACAGGGATGACATTGTCTTCAAGAAGATGAAAATTGGTTGTTGGTGAGGGAGGTGAAATATTCTTAGATATTACAATAGTCTATGGCATTACCCAACAGAACCTTATTCCTTAGAATTTAATTTGTCTTGTTGGGTTTCTTGGGTAATACAAGGGCACTGCTGACACTGAGTTTAAGGAAAATATACAAAATGTTTACAAGATCAGTGCTAGGAAACTATGGTGAGTAGATGGCTTTTTTACCTTCAATTTGCTTTATCTCAGGGCATATTGCAAGAAGTGGTCTTCTTGTGTCTATTGTCTGACATTGGATCATTGCTTGATCCTAAGTAGTTTTTGTGTGTGGCTTGGGCTTTGAAATTAAAAAAAATTGTTTATATTTTATTTTATTTAATTCTATAAAAGTTATTCCACCCATCACTTCAACGGCTAAAAAGAAAAACATACATAAAGTATAAAATAATATCTAGCAGCTATATACTTTATATACTTTTTCATATCAAGTAAAAATTAAAAGTTAAGTTTACTAAAAATAATTTTTAAGAAATTTAATGTTTAAGTTTATTATTTTTTCAAAAATTCATCATTTCAAAAGCTCTTCTTGCAGTTCCCATAGTGGCTCAGTGTAAATGAATCTGACTAGTATCCTTGAGGACACAGGCTCTATCCCTGGCCTCACTCAGTGGGCTAAGGATCTGACATTGCCAAGAGCTGTGGCGTAGACCACAGATGTGGCTCAGATCTGGTGTTGCTGTGGCTGTGGTGTAGGATGGCAGCTGCAGCTCTGATTTGACCTATAACCTGGGAACCTCCATATGCCAAGGGTGAGGCCCTAAAAAGACTAACAACAACAACAAAAAAGGCTCTTATTACTGTGTATTATATATGTTGCTCATTTGCTATTATTTTATATATTACAACTTATAAAACTAAATAAATTACCTTATTTACTTTAGCAATAATCCAATAATCATGCAGTTTATAAAGTTAGGTTACACGCTAATAGCTGTTCATTTTTTTAGTTTCACTTTTAACTTAAAAAAACTTAGTCATTCTGAACAGTATTAAACAAAAAGAATAAACTATATTTTTCTCTTTTATACATAAAACAGATATACATGCAACATATACACAGGTATACAGTATGTCTTAGGTATTAAAATTTTATTGCAGGCATTGGAGGAATAATTACCAAAAAATTGTCTAAATAGGCTCTTAAGAGGCAATAAAGAAAAAAATATTGGAAAACTGATTTAAACTATCACATTTATTTTAAAGAAATTAAGAGGAAAAATACTTTATTTTTATGCAATTCTGATGTAAGATCTGTTTTTTCAAGCTATGTGTTGAGAAAAAAGCTGAAAACAAATGACTTAAGTTTATTAAATTAAAAAAACCCAATTAAATCTAAATGAAATGAAAATAATAAGCAGCAGAACTGATAAAACAGAAAGCAAACATGCCAAAGAGAAAATTAATAAGAACAAATATTGAAGCTTTGAAAAGACTAATACAATAGAGAAAACAATCAATGCTGAAATCAAGAGAGAGAGTAATTATTTATTAATGACAAAAATGTTAATATTTGGGCTAATAAAGGACATCATTTAAAAGGCTACAGAATCTAAAAATATCATACAAGCATATTTAGAACAACTTTATGCCAAAAAAAAGAAGAAAAAAGAAAATGGACAAATTGTTAGAAAAACAAAAACTTATTAGACTGACACAAGAAAAGAAATAGATAATCTGTAGTGTACTATTTACATTAATCAGATTTTAAATTTTATTAAATTCTTTACCTCTCAAAAACTTAGGGGGGGAAAAAAAAACCTTAGGTCCTTAGTGGATTTATTTTTAAAGAAAAATATTTTATTTTTAAATAGCATCAATCTTAAACACTTTCTCAATGTAAAAAAAATCTTGTTTAATATGACCAACATAATATTAACACTTGACAAATATATTGCAAGAAAGGAAAATTATAAGCCAGTCTTTCTCATGAACATAGAGACAAAAATCCTAAATATATATCAGCAAATCAAATCTAGTTATTTCCAAAATGCACTTAGTCTCAAAACACAAAGGTGTGTTAAGATTCAAAAATCAATTCGAGTTCCAGTCATGGCTCAGTGGTTAATGAACCCGACTAGCATCCATGAGGACGTGGGTTTGATCCCTGGCCTCCCTCAGTGGGTTAAGGATCCAGCATTGCCATGAGCTGTGGTGTAGGTTGCAGACACGGCTCAGATCCTGTGTTGCTGTGGCTGTGGCGTAGGACGACAGCTGTAGCTCTGATTTGACTCCTAGCCTGAGACCCTCCATATGCTGTGAATTCAGCCCTAAAATGATAAAAGACAAAAAAAAAAAAAATCAATTAATGTTACTCCACACGTGATAGTTGCAGACAAACCTAAAATGTGGATTATTCTATTTAGCTGGCTTTTATTCTTCAGAATTGTTAATGGCACAAATGGCAATGAAAATTTAGGCATCTGTTCTTGTATTGAGACAATGATAAATGATAAATAAATAAATGTGATTTGGGGCTGGATTCTGTACTGGGAAGATGGGGAGGTGGTTACCTATTTTGAGTGAGGTAACCTGGGGCCTTCGAGTCCTTTGTGTTTACAAGGTTCTACAGAAAACTGACTCTCTTCTCTTTAGTATACATCTCTGTGTGCGTTTTAGCATGTAGTGTCCTCTGCTCTAAGTCAGGTGCGATTCTTCTATCTGCTTCTGTTTTCAAAAAGGTGTTGATATATTATGTTGACTGAGCTCTCCTCTATCCTCCCTGTCCTTTCAGATTTACAAACATTTTATTTCTTTCCTGTTATAAAGGGAGGCTGATGGAATAAATCCATATGGCCAATTGCTATGTTCAATAGAAATTCATGCAGTCTTTTAAATGAGAATACATTTAATCTCTTAACCATAGTCATTTAACCAAATATGTTCCCTAACCCTTCTCTCCCATCTTAAGAAACTTTAATAATCCTTTTGAATTCCTATCCCAAATTAAGCTTTTCAATCTGTTTTGAACACAGATATAAAGATACAACCTATGAGAATGTGAGGGAAAGATTTGCATTCAGCTTGAAGCTGAATTTGCCTTGGGTACTATTATAATAAATAAATGCTTTGGTTTTTATGGTTTCTCCTATAGCTGACATTTAGGGATTAACAGGTATTGTTACCCTACTGAATATTGGGAAGATATATATATCAGATGAGGCAGGAAAACAAAGAGTAGCAGAGAATTAGTAACAAAACGGTGACAATTTTATTATTCCACAATGACAAGATGGTTGAAAGAAACTGTGCTTAAATAAAAGTGCTTTTCCTGCTCTTCTTTCCAGTGTTACTAAAGGAAATCAGGAAGGGACAAAATTACACAACAGTCTAGGTAGATGAGCAACCTCAGCTTTCGGGTCGCTAAACAAAGCTTTCAAGATGGCATAGACATGGTTACTTTCATAGCCCTACCCTTCAGGAAAAGAGAGGTCAGAATACCTGTTTCTTGACATCACAGAATGTGCCTAAGTGACTTTTCGTGATTGCATTGGCTCAATCTTTTTTTTTTTTTCTTTTTATGACT
Organism: Phacochoerus africanus; assembly: GCF_016906955.1. Taxonomy (NCBI): domain Eukaryota; kingdom Metazoa; phylum Chordata; class Mammalia; order Artiodactyla; family Suidae; genus Phacochoerus; species Phacochoerus africanus. Next base: position 53,962,459 of record NC_062544.1, on the reverse strand, counting down.
GCACCAGCAGCATATGGACGTTCCCAGGGTACGGGTGGAATCAGATCTGCAGCTGCAGGCCTACACCACAGCAACGGCAACCCTGGATCTGAGCTGCAGCTGTGACCTATGCCCAGCTTGCAGCAAGCCTGGATCCTTAATCCACTGAGTGAGACCAGAATCCTCTGGACACTATGTTGATCTGAGCTGCAGCTGTGACCTATGCCCAGCTTGCAGCAAGCCTGGATCCTTAATCCACTGAGTGAGACCAGAATCCTCTGGACACTATGTTGAGTTCTTAATCCACTGAGCCACAATGGGAACTCTGGCTCAATTTTTTCTAATAGGTAAGTTGAAGGACTCTATTTGAATAAAAGCAGAGTTTTCCTAGGATTAGCTATATAGAAGACAACAAAGGTAAATCCCATTGTAGGAACTTCACAGTCTATATATCTAGTCTACTAGTTCTTTTTTAAAGTAACTTTATTGAAACATGATTGATTTACAAAAAATTATGTGCATTTAATGCATGTAATTTGATGGGTTTGGAGATAAATATGCACCTGTGAAACTATCACCACAATCTGTGCCATAAATATATTCATCATTTCCAAAAGCTTCTTCCTACCCACTTTATGGATTATTATTGTTATTTTGTGATAAGAACACTTAACATAAGATTCACCCTTTTAACAAAATTTTAAGTACACTATAGTATTGTTGACTACAGGCATTACAATGTCGAGTAGATGTCTAGAATTTATTCATTTTGCCCAGCTGAAATTTTGTACCCTTTGATTAATGGAGTAGTGGGGAGTTATTATTCAAAGCTACCCCTCCCACCCCTGTCTCCTTCCCCCCACTCACCTTAGGCCCTGACATCCACCATTCTACTCTCAGCTTCTATGAGTTTGTATCTAGTCTACTGTTCATCTGCGTACAATCACCAAATTTAGAAAATCTAGCAACTGATAAAATACTTGTTTTTAATATAGTTGATATTGTGTATGACATGAAAAGTTTATGTTGTTCATATTTTAATATTGTTAATGTTTTTGATATTATATTTTATTGTTTTTTCTCTCCAGTACAGAAAGCAGCCCCAAATTACATTTTATTTATTTGTCATTATCTCTTAATACAAGAACAGATGCCTAAATTTTCATTGTCATTTGTGCCATTAACAATTTTGAAGAATAAAGGCCAGCTAAACAGAATAATCCACATTTTAGGTTTGTCTGCAACTATCACATCTGGAGTAACACTAATTGATTTTTAAATCTTAATACACCTTTGTGTTTTGAGACTAAGTGCATTTTGGAAATAACTAGATTTGATTTGCTAATATATATTTAGGATTTTTTGTCTCTATGTTCATGAGAAAGACTGGCTTATAATTTTCCTTTCTTGCAATATATTTGTCAAATGTTAATATTATGTTGGTCATATTAAACAAGATTTTTTTTATATTGTGAAATTGTTTGATTGATGCTATTTAAAAATATTTGCCAGTAAATCCACTAAGGACCTAAGTTTTTGAGAGGTAAAGAATTTAATAAAATATAAAATCTGATTAATGTAAATAGTACACTACAGATTATCTATTTCTTTTCTTGTGTCATTCTGGTGAGGTGTTTTTTTTTTTTTTTTCGTCTTTTGTCTTTATAGGGATATGGATGTTCCCAGGCTGGGGGTCCAATCGGAGCTGTTGCTGCTGGCCTACACCACAGCCACAGCAACACCAGATCCTTAACCCACTGAGCGAGGCCAAGGATTGAACCAGCAACCTCATGGTTCCTAGTCGGATTTGTTTCCACTGTGCCACAACGGAAACTCCAAGTTTTTGTTTTTCTAGGAATTTGTCCATTTTCTTTTTTCTTCCTTTTTTTGGCATAAAGTTGTTCTAAATATGCTTGTATGATATTTTTAGATTCTGTAGCCTTTTTAATGATGTCCTGTATTAACCCAAATATTAACATTTTTGTTATTAATAAATAATTACTCTTGCTCTTGATTTCAATATTGATTTATTAGTCCTTTCAAAACTTCAATATTTGTTCTTATTAATTTTCTCTTTGGCATGTTTGCTTTCTGTTTTATGAGTTCTACTGTTTATCATTTTCTTTTCATTTCATTTAGGCTTAATTGTTTTTTTAAAAAAAAATTAATAGGATTTCCTGTCATGGCTCAGTGGTTAATGACTCCAACTAGGAACCATGAGGTTGCCAGTTCGATCCCTGGCCTTGCTCAGTGGGTTGGGGAATCAGTGTTGCAGTGAGCCGTAGTGTAGTCGCAGATGTGGCTCAGATCCCATGTGGCTGTGGCCCTGGCATAGGCCAGCAGCTACAGCTCCAATTAGACCCCTAGTCTGGGAACCTCCATATGCTGCGGGTGTGGCCCTAGAAAAGACAAAGACAAAAAAAAAAAAAAAAAGCTAAATCAATGTTTAAACATAAATTTAAAAACCTTAAATATATGTGTTGAGAAAAAGGCTGAAAACAAATGACTTAAGTTTATTGTTACATATCCCTAGTTCCTAAACAGTAAAGTAACATGTTTTGTAGAAATTTGGAAAGTCAGAAAAGTAAAAAGAAAAAATTTTAAATTATCCAACATCTTCATCTGACTAATTCCTAGTCATCTTTCTGCTTGCAACCTTGATTAACGTCTTTAGAGTCTAATCAGCCCTTATTTGTATTAAATTAGATACTCTCCATAGAACTTTGTTTTTTGCTTACATTTTTCATAATGTGTTATTATAGATTTATTTTTGTATTTATTTTATTAGTCTTTGTCTTTTCCATTGAATTATTATTTCTAGTGTGGTGAGGACCATGTGTATACCTTTAAGTAAACATAGTATCTATCACAGCCTAGAACAGAACAGATATTTGAAATTTATAAAATATGCTTTCCTAACTGTAGTTTTTGCATGTCTATAGTTTAAATTAATATTATATTATGCATGCAATTTTTAAACCACATCTTTGTATTTTCAAAATTCATTTGATTATATATAAGCATTTATCTATATGAAGATTTTCTTCTAATACCAACTCAAGTCACTAATTTTTTTGACCTTGGGAATGTAAATTAACTTTTAGGGCTTAGTTTCCTCATCTTAAATAAGGAAATCATAATTGTTCTAACTATTCATTCTGATAGTTGTCAAAAGTAAATGAAACAATTGATCTGCAAGGAAATTGATGCATAAAAGATACTGGATATGAAGTAAACAATGATGCCTTAAACTGGGCTATCTGATGTGAGAGTTGCATGTTCACCTCCCATCTCTAAGGAAGGTGTAACATTTTCTACTGACATCGTAGATGGAGAAGCTCTTCACACATAGAATAGTCACATCATGGCAGTGGGGTAAGTGTCATAGAGCAATAATGTAAGAAAACAGCACTGTGCTAAAACAAGATGCAGCTATTCTTATTACAGGAAAGTAGGCAATTAACTTTTTGTAAAGGCAAAAACACACTTTACAGGGAGGCAAACACATCTGCAGAAATGTGATAAATACTCAATTGCTTCTAAATAAATGCATGAGCAAAAAGAAATAATTGCATTTATTAATAAGAAATGAGGAGGAAAAAGCGTTCTTCCATCTTAGAAGATTTGAAAGATCACCGTGAAACAAACAGCAAAATCTAGATGATATTGGATCATTATTTCTAGCCATGCTGTATTATCATCAGGTGATATGAAAATCTTACCTGTGTATACACTTACAGCTTAGTTAATTTTTTTGTTAAATTAATTTGTTGTTTTCTTTTCCTTATAATATGAATATGGTAGTATTATCACTATTGCTTTAATAATTTCCACAAATACTTGTTTCTTCCTTGAGAGTAAATTAAACCTTCATGTTTTGCTATGTATGATACCTGGATACGTAGGTTTTGCTTAAACACTAGAGTTAAGGTTTGGTAAGCAGAGTTTACAAAACTAGGTGAACAGTATCACCTATAGAATGCTCTCCCACAAGGATGAGTCTTCCCAGGTGAACTTCACATTATTTCTTTTGAAGGATAAAGTAAGAAGCATATATAATTGTAAGGTATCGATAGTGATACCCTTCGGAGTAACTAGCTTCCTTGTCTCATTAACAGATATTCCAATTTCCCATTGTGCTCAGTAAAAAGTTCTAGCATTATCCCATGAATGAAACTTTGTTATTCTGTTTCTTTGGCTTAACTCAGGGAACTGGAATAATTTCTTCAGAAAATTTGGCAATAAATATATTTCCTGAATGCTTATTCTTTTAAATTCTATCTGGAAAAGTGGCCATTTAATCAATGGAGTGAGAAAGTAGAGATTTACTCTAGAGCTTAATTGGACTAAGACTGAGAGTAGGAGCTAGAAGAATCTGAAACATTCACTAGTCTGTGGTTTCTCCAATTTTATAAATAATTATTAGTGACTAACGAAGCAGTATCTTACCTCCTCCATTTCATTTCTGGAAACTGAACTGCAGAAAATCCTCTGCTTTGAGATTGCTCTTCTAAGGTGATTACATTTGCTAAAGATGCAAAGGGAACATAATTATTCATGTTCATGAATTACTAGTTAAATCAAATCAGCTTTATAACTATGAGAAACTAAGACAGTTATGAGGGGCCGAGAATGCCAGGGTGGTAAAATATGGAGGCACATTTGCAATTGTGAATTATTCAGAACTCAAATAGACAATTTATTGTTCCTGGTGGCTGTAATAAATCCTTACTAATGGAACTCTATTAATTTGGAATTTGGAACAATTTGGAGTCTTGGCTGAGATGTGTCCTTTTAGTTATGATGAAGATAGGGTTTGGAAAGCAAGATAATAATCACAGAATGAGGGTAATAGTTTTCAAAGTCCAAGTCCTCTGCTGCCCTTCTTTTAATAAATAATAAATGCCACTATCACATTTTTTAACCCAGAAAAAGGGGAATATACAAAGGTAGGCCTTTTCACATATGAAGCAGAAGTAATAAAACCCTAAGACCACTGGAAAGAAGAGGAGAAAGGATGAAGGGTTCAGGGGAGGCAAGAGGTAAGTCATAAGCAGTGGTGTGTTGGTCAACATTTACCGTAGCATTTGACAATTTCTGTTGTGTAAATATCACATTGTGGACGATTTCAAGCTCCCAACTGATATCATTGAAGGGAGACTTGGAAAGAAACATTATGTGTAAGTAACCTCAAGGACATAGATATTAATGAAGCCTATTTTATGAGTAAAATAAAATTAGTAAAGATGTATTAAAATTATTAGGACATGATGAGTTGGAGCATTTATTACTTTTGTTCTTAATATAATTAATTTAAATGTAGTTCATATAATTTCATTTGGAATGATGTCTGTGTTTAACAGGTGGCTGGCAACATCCCTAAAAATATAAACAGGTAATTTCATGAAGTGGTGTAAATTGCTTCAGTATCCCAGTGGATCTTAGCTATAGTCTCTCTCCCAAATTTGAGACCCTGGTGGACAGCAAAACATATCCAAATAAATTTGGGGTAGGGGAACCAAAATATGGGAGCTTGAACTCTGATTCTCTAGATTCTGAAGGGATTATGCAAATCTTTCAGGGAACCCCCAATTCAGAATGGTATCACAAATAATATGGTTTGGGAGCAAAAGAGCAGTGATGCTTTGGAGGATACTTTTCTCAGTTGGGTGAATCTTGTTTGTGGTATCCACAAGCTCCTGTGTGACCAGAAAGTATAACAAGAAAATGTTGAGAAAACTGATAGAATGGAAGGGGCCTTGACTAGATGTTATGACAGGAACATGTATTTCAAAATGGTGTTAGCATAAAGCTTCAAAAGGCTAGAGGGAAGGACTGGTTCAAGATAAATACCAGTTGAAGATGCTTAATAACTCACGAGAACACAGCATATCACAGTGGCCGTCTGCATCATGGGAAATGTTAGTTTCTGGATTAATGGCTTCATCCCACCACCTCTATGAGTATTTGGATAAATCTTAAAATGGAGAAGGTAGAATCGAAACCCTATGACAGAGCCACAACCGTCTTGATAGGGAGATTAAATTTTGAGCTATTGAATATTTACCTTCAACAATAATATCAGTGGGCAAGTTTAAAAAATTTTTCTTTAGTCACTGAATTAAGAGCAGAAAGGTAAGAACTCACAGAAAATAAAGTTACATTTTTTTGAGGTATATCTGAGTTTTAGTAGGTAAATTTCAATTCTACAGTCAGCCTGCATTTGTAAGGAGAATGTTTCCTAACAAATCATTTTGCAAAAATTGCTATATAAATAATTTACTTAAAACTCATCACTTATAGGAAGTTCCCTTGTGGTGCACCAGGTTAAAAATCTTGCATCCAGGTGTGATGCAGGCTGCAACTGAAGTGCAGATTTGATCCCTGGCCTGGGAACGTCCACATGTGTGGGTGCAGCCCAAAAATAAAAACAAGAAGTAAATAAAATAAAATCATTTGTAAATTTTGTTTCATTCCCAAATAAATTTCTGGCCAAGATTTTTTCTTACATTTCTGTCTCCTGTTTGTAAAAGCCTTAAAAAGATGTCACTTCTGCTTTCCATCACTTCTAGAGCAGTGTGTCTAAATCTGAATTTCTCATTCTCCTTTTTATGCCCACCACCTGATTTCACAATTAATTCTCTTCTAACATTGGTGCCACAATTGTTCCAGTTCTCCCGACTTACATAACTGTTTATTTCTTCCTTTCCCTAGATTCATACATCCAGTCTTTTCCATTCTGCCGTCATGGTGACTCATATCTCTTTATTCCTTCGGATTCCTCAGGGCTTACACTGTAATCCAGGTCCCTTTCACCTTATGTTTAAATAACTATGGTAGCCTCCTGGCTGTTCTCTCTACCGTCAGCCTCTGCTCTTCCTTCATCCTTTTAAAAGTAACGTTGTGCAAACTGGTACAGCCACTATGGAGAACAGTTTGGAGATACCTTAGAAATCTATACATAGAACTTCCATATGATCCCGCAATCCCACTCTTGGGCATCTATCCGGACAAAACTCTACTTAAAAGAGACACGTGCACCCGCATGTTCATTGCAGCACTATTCACAATAGCCAGGACATGGAAACAACCCAAATGTCCATCGACAGATGATTGGATTCGGAAGAGGTGGTATATATACACAATGGAATACTACTCAGCCATAAAAAAGAATGACATAATGCCATTTGCAGCAACATGGATGGAACTAGAGAATCTCCTACTGAGTGAAATGAGCCAGAAAGACAAAGACAAATACCATAGGTTATCACTTATAACTGGAATCTAATATCCAGCACAAATGAACATCTCCTCAGAAAAGAAAATCATGGACTTGGAGAAGAGACTTGTGGCTGCCTGATGGGAGGGGGAGGGAGTGGGAGGGATCGGGAGCTTGGGGTTATCAGATACAACTTAGAATAGATTTACAAGGAGATCCTGCTGAATAGCATTGAGAACTATGTCTAGATACTCATGTTGCAACAGAAGAAAGGCTGGGGGAAAAATGTAATTGTAATGTATACATGTAAGGATATCCTGACCCCCTTGCTGTACAGTGGGAAAATAAAAAAATATATTAAAAAAATAAAAAATAAAAGTAACGTTGTGCTATCTTCCTCCTGACCTTCGTTCATCATCCTGCTCTTAAGCCTACAACTGCTCTTGATCAGCTCATACATTAGTCTAAATATTCAGCAAGCCGGTCACTGTCTTCCATCAGGCAGTTCTGTTGTTTTTACCAGAGCATTGTAATCTTACCTATCACAAACGATTTTTATGGCAAGCACCTTGCCTTTCTGTTCTACTCATCGGCTCCCTACTTGTCAGCTCATTGCTCTAGCCTTCCCCGTCCTTCTCCTACAATTCCCTCATCCTTACTCGTGAAAAACCCATATTGTCTCAAAATCACCTTCTCTTCTAAACTTTCGTGGTTTCTCATCCCTCAGGAAGAACTTCCACTCAGCGCATCTATAACACTGCAGTAGGCATCGTACAAAACATCACTTGGTTAGAGATTTTCTTTTCTTTCCATTATTTGTTATGTATCAAACTAAATTGTAAAATACTTAAGAAGAAAGTTTAGATCTTCTCCTTCTTTTATAATCTCTGTAACAGCATAATCTTGGACATACATTTTGATATTTTAAAGATTATTGGAGGAGTTCCTGCTGTGGCACAGTGTGTTAAGAATCTGACTGCAGTGGGTTCAAGCCCTGGCCCCACACCATAGGTTAAAGGATCCAGCCTGGCCTGGGAACTTTCATATGTCATGGGTACGGCCATAAAGAAATAAAGATTTTTGAAAGAGCAAAGTATAATAAATGAACCAAAAAATATCCATTAAGCAAATCTTATTGACTTGGTTTATTGCAATGAACATTTAAGTAACAAACTTTTATTTCTTTAAGGATATTTTATTAATTGGAACCTGCCCTTCTAACCAGCCTAAATTGAGATATTTGCGTGCAAATGGGCAATTTTAAGAAGAAAAAATAAGAAAAAATAGTGTTATAAATTACTACTAAGTGGCTTATTTTTGTGCTTCTATTTTGGTCAATATATTTAGTTTTATCATAGGAAAATAAAACTACTGATCCATCACCAATTTATTGACTATCCCTTAAGTTATTTTACAATGCAGGACTAGATATTGACTGGTTTATTCATTCATTTATTCAGTAAATATAAGTCAGGCACCCGTTTTGCATCGAGCAGGGGTCTAGGACTTACTTATGTGGCAATGTAGATATGATCCCTTCTTTCAGAAAGCTCAGAATTTTTCAAGAAGATAAATGGTAAACAACAATGGAAAAACACATTAAAATACTATGGACACAGTGTAGTTGTTTGGGCAGAAGAGTAAGTTCTGGAATTATGCTACTTGGGTTTGATACTGGACCAGCTCAAGGCTTTTTAGTTGCGTGATATTAGCAAATTTCTTAATTTATCAGTCCTCACTTCCTTCATTTGTAAACTTGGAATAACTTTAATCATCGTGAAAATCAAATTTAAAAAATGTAAATTGCCAGAACTTAGAGAACCATCTAAAGTACTGACAGTTGATTTGTATGAATACATTTGGAATTTTAATAACAATCATTAACAGTGTGGTGAAGAAGTACAGGGTAGTAGTACATGGGCAGAATCTACAATCAGGGAGGTTTCCTTTAGGAAGTGAGAAAAGGAGTGACTTAGAAATTAAATGGTGGACTTCCTGTTGTAGCTCAGTGGGTAAGAGCCTGGCAGAGTCTCTGTGAGGATTCGGGTCTGATCCCTGGCCTCACTCAGTGGGTTAAGGATCCGACCTTGCTATGAGCTGCAGTGTAGGTTGCAGATGTGGCTTGGATCAGTGTTGCCATGGCTGTGATGCAGGCCTATAGCTGTAGCTCCAATTTGATTCCTAGTCCAGGAACTTCCATATGCCATAGGTGCATCTGTAAAAAGAAAAAAAAAGTTAAGTGGTAGAATTGGAGGTTGAATTGATCCACAGAAGAAGATAGAATATAATAAGAGCAAGAGTTATGATCTGGAAGAAAGGAGGGGGTCAGGAATGCAGAAGAGGGAGAAGAACACCAAATTCTACTTCCTGACCTTCCAGGAAACTTGGTCAGTAGCAGTTATGACAAGGGAAAGGCCAGGAGGAAGCATGGGTTTATGAAGGACAGAAGATAACAAAAGTGTTAAAGGCATGAGAGGGCTTAATTAAAGCAGGACAGGAATTCCTGTTGTGGCTCACTGGGTTAAGAACCCTACTAATATCCATGAGAATGCAGGTTTGATCCCTGGCCTTGCTCAGTGGGTTAAGGGTCTGGTGTTGCCGTGGCTGTGGTATAGATCGGCAGCTGCAGCTCTGATTCCACCCCTAGCTGGGGAACTTCCATATGCCACAGGTGCAGCCCTGAAAAAAAAATGGGATATAGATATATTTTATCTACAACATACAAAGGATTCATCTCTGAGTACCATGTATCCATGAATGATGGAACAGGAAGTTACTCAGTCTTCAGGAAAACAGCAGACTAAATGTCATTTAAAAATATATGTGGATGGAATGGCTTTTATGTTGATACATCTTAAGATTTACAGGTGCATTGCTTTTCTCCTATTTTGTAGCAATACAGGCATTATAAGTAACTGTTCACTTAGTGATCCATTTTGTAAAATTACTATCCTTGCCACATTTAAAGCTTGCACAATGCTTCATAATAATGCATTAGGCTTTTAAAGTAGAAATTCTTGAATTTAGTTTCTTGATATAATTTTAAAAACTTCTTTTTGATTTATAAATCTCTTTTGGGACCAACAGGGCTAGTTACTAAATTAGGCCATTATTATTTAGTATATCCCTTATCTGGAGGGTGGGTATAGCAATAGCTATGGGGGCCTGCCATATCCTCTGCACTCAGCTCTGCATACCAAAGCCTACTTTCTGCCTAAGGGCTTTTTACTGACCCTGGGTAAACTCTTAGCCTATGCAGAAGGTAAGCCAGAAATGCCAGTAAGTTAATGGTGCAGGAGTAGCCCTTGACCTTGGACAGTTGGGGGTTGGTGAAAAGATATTCTCACTTTCTCTACTCCTAGCTGCAATAATTCTGAGATGTGTTCCACATTGTCTCCTAGAGATCTACGGTGGAGTCAAGTCACATTTTCCCACACAGCTAACCAGGGTGGTAATCCTCATAATATTGGCTTCATTCCTTTCCCCCTCTCATTCCCAACAGCCTGAGCAACATTTCTTGGTATCACGCCACCAGGTAAACTACACACACTCACTGCCTTGTCTCTGGATCTGCTTCTGAGCAAACACAATCTAAAACAGTGGGGAAGTAAAAACTAGATAAGATACTTTTGAACTCGGTTTAGGAAAAATAGAGTTTTATAACAAAGATGCAAAAACAGTGTTGTAAATATGAGTTCTAAATCAAAGAACTTTGTTTCAGATCCTGTTCATATTTTCACTCTATTTTCTTTCTCTCAAAATAACAGTAGTACAAATAACAAATGCTGCAGAGGGTGTAGAGAAAAGGGAACATTGCTACACTGTTGGTGGGAATGTAATTGGTACAGCCACTATGAAAAGCAGTATGGAGATTCCTTAAAAAACAAAAAATAGAATTACCATATGATCCAGCAATCCCACCCCTGGCACATATCTAAACAAAGCTATAATTCAAAAAGATACATATACCCCAGTGTTCACTGCAGCACTGTTCACAATAGCCAAGACATGGAAACAACCTAAATGTCCATTGACAGATGAATAGATTAAGAAGATGTAGTACATATACACAATGGAATACTACTCAGCCATAAAAAGAACAAAATAATGCTATTTGCAGCAACAAGGATGCAACTAGAGATTATCCTACTAAGTGAAGTAAGTCAGAAAGAGAAATAAAAATACCATATGATATCACTTATATGTGGAAATGAACCTATCTACAAAACATAAACAGACCCATAGACATAGAGAACAGACTGATGGTCACCAAGGGAGGGGGAGGAGTGGGACGGACTTGGAGTTGTGGGTTATTAGGAGCAAACTATTACATTTAGAATGGATAAACAACAAGGTCCTACTTATAGCACAAGGAAATTTATCCAGTCTGAGACAGACCATGATGGAAAAAAATAGAAAAAAAACCCCATACATATATACACACATACACACACACACACATACACATATATATATACACACATACATGCACATATGCATATACACACATATAATACATACATATATTTATATATATACACATATACATATATATATAAAACTGAGTCACCTTGCTGTACAGCAGAAGTTGGCACAACATTATAAACCAATTATGCTTTAATCAAACAATAACATTAGTAAAAGCAAAACAAAATTTGTAGATTTTTTAAAATTATGAAATTATAAAGTTAGTATATGGCAGGCCATTTTCTACCTAAAATTCCCTTAATTCTCATAACATCCTTGCAGTGTACTATCGAGTAGATATATTGTAATGGCTGATAGACCATTATCCCAATTTTAAAGTAAAATGAGAAATTGAATTTATTTCACAGGATTATAATGCTAAAGGCTTTGTATAACTCAAGCAGTGAGATCCCAAAGTGCATGCTCATAAACACCGTGCCATGAACTTCTGTGCAACCGCATCTGTAACTATCACTTCCACACCTCCTGCCAGCCATGACACCTACATTTATCATTCTTTTCATATCTGGCTATAACCTCTAGAACTACCAGCCATCTATCCCCTTGGAATTTCCTCTTAGATGTCTTCAAAGACAGAGCACTTCAAATTGGATATATTCAAATTTAAACAAATGATTTTCTTCCCAAAACTGATCCTCTTCTGTATACTAAATTTTATTTTATTATTTTTTTTTAAGGGCTGCACCAGCGGCACATAGAAGTTCCCAGACTAGGGGTTGAATCAGAGCTGCAGCTGCCGGCCTATGCCATAGCCATAGCAACATGGAATCTGAACTGCATCTGCTACCTATACCACAGCTCACGGCACTACCAGATCCTTAACCCACTGCGCAAAGCCAGGGATGGAACCTGCCTCTTCATGGATACTAGCCAGATTCGTTCCCACTGCGCCACAAAGGGAATTCCCTATACACTAAATTTTAGTTAGTATTGCCAACACTCAACCAGTGCAAACACAAAGAGGTTGAGTGTATTATCGTCTATTCTTGTTTTTCTGAGTCTTTTTCATGAATTAATATTGATCTGTTTTAGATGCTTTTTCTGCATCTAATGCAATGATTATGTGGTTCTCTCCTTTATTCTGTTAAAATGGGGAATCACCTAAACTGATTTTTTTTAATGCAAGATAGTTTACAATATTACATTAGTTTCAGGTGTACCATGTAGTGATTTGACATTTGCATACATTATTGAAGTGATCACCACAAGTCTATTAATAATAAGTTTGTCCCCATGAAAATTTATTACAATATTATTGACCATGTTCCTGATGCTGTATATTACATCCCCATGGCTTGTTATTTATAACTGGAGGTTTGTACCTCTTAATTTCCTTAATCTCGTTCACTCACTTTCTACCCCTTTCCCCTCTAGTAACCACCTATTTATTGTTTTTATCTGTGAGTCTCTTTTTTGCTTTGTTTGCATCTTTTTTTTTTTTTTTTTAGAGTCAATGAATAAGTGATATCATGCAGTATTTGTCTTTCCCTGTCTGATTTGTTTCACTTAGCATAACACCCTCTAGGTCTACTCATGGTATTGCAAATGGCAGAATTTCTTTTTTTAATGGGTGGCTAATAGTTCATTACATCTTTATCCATTCACCTATTGATGGACATTCAGGTTGCTTCCATGTCTTGGCTATTGTAAATAATACTGGTATGATCATGGGGTGCATATTTTTTTCAAATAGTATTTTAATTTGCACCAATTCAGATGCTTGTGCAGAGCTGGTCTCTTTTTTACCTTGTGGCCAACGGCTTTTAACTAGTGGCTAATTATCCTTAGCTGATGATAATAGAGGCATTGAATATATGGATCTGGCTTTTTCTGCCCTATTTAACAATACATACATTTCATTCTGCCCTATTTAACAATACATTCCAGAATGGAAGATTTCCACTCCTGCTCACACCCCAGGCTTGGGATAGAGGGGAGAACTGAAGTTATGTTCCCTGATAGAAAGACCACCAACATAGGGCATTAGGCTATCTGAGAACGTGTATATATCACATAACCCTATAGATCTCAGCTTCCCACTCTTTAAAATTAGCTAGAAGGATTGAGTGACATCTAATAACTTTTTTCAAGCTGTTCTCCATCCATCAATGACCTGGGATTCATGACTCCACCCCACAGATATTCTTTCTTTCTCTTTCTGTCTGTCTGTCTGTCTTTTTAGGGCTGTACCCGAGGTATATGGAGGTTCCCAGGCTAGGGGTCTAATCAGAGCTGTAGCCGCCAGCCTACGCCAGAGCCACAGCAATGCCAGATCCAAGCTGCATCTACGACCTACACCACAGCTCACGGCAACGCTGGATCCTTAACCCACGGAGCGAGGCCAGGGATCAAACCCGCAACCTCATGGTTCCTAGTCAGATTCGTTTCCACTGTGCCACGATGGGAACTACAACAAATATTCTTTTTTTTTTTTGTCTTTTTTGCCTTTTCTAGGGCTGCACCCATGGCATATGGAGGTTCCCAGGCTAGGGGTCAAATCGGAGCTGTAGCCACCAGCCTACTCCAGGGCCACAGAAATGCGGGATTCAAGCCGAGTCTGCAATCTACACCACAGCTCACGGCAACACTAGATCCTTAACCCACTGAGCAAGACCAGGGATCAAACCCGCAACCTCATGGTTCCTAGTCGGATTCGTTAACCACTGCGCCACAATGGGAACTCCAACAAATATTCTTTAATCACTTAATTTGTGCCAAGTTATATCCTAGGCTCTGAGATTTAAAAAAAAAAAGATACTGTCTCTACCTATCGGTAGCTTTTGTAGATTGTACTATTCAGGAAATATCATCCACCTTTTTCCCTTTCACCCACCTTTTGTAAGGAAGATACTTCCCTGTCCCTTTCATGTTGGGCATGATCAGTTGTTGGAGGAGGTCATTGAGAGGATGTGATCACTGATTAACCTGGGAGCAGGATCCAGGCAATCAGAACCCCCTCCCTTGTCCTTGGAATGTGTATTCTGCCCACCATTCCCACAGTGGGGACCATTTTCAAGGATGCAGCCTTGAGAGAGCAATGTGTTGTTGAGACTACCTGCATGGCATATGTGACTGAACCCAGTTGAAGACTTTCTATAAACTCTTAAGATTCTAGTGGACAGATAGAGGATTGACTCTTCTTGCAGCCACCTAAATTATAAGCCTCTTATGTAAGTTCCCTTGCTTATTAAAGCTGCCACCCACCAATCTGGAGTGGCCTGCCCCTTTCTTTGGTTTCTCCTTGTTCTCCAAGTACAGTAGCCAGCTTGTGTACCCACCTCAGTGGAAGGTGAACTGACATGAAGTATCCAGACTTTAAAGATCATCCATTATTCAAAGAGCCTATTGTGGAGAGCCACTGCCCTCTAGCTGGACCCTGGAAAGCGAGCTCATGGAGCATATCCTAACATGAGCCAGATGACCCTGGTGAGCCCAGCCAAGCCACAGTCAACCCGTAGACTTAAGAGAGAAGTAAACATTTGCCTTTTTAAGCCATGAGATTCTGCGTTTGTTTCTAGCTGCAGCGGAAGCTGGCTAATGCAGCAGTTTATAATCTAGTAGGGACATTATCATCTTCCCATAAATAATTTTAATGTAATGTGAAAAGATTTTCCACACTTAAAGCCTTTAAACATGTTAATCTGGACTGGTTTACTACTACATTATTTTATTTAATTTCCCCATCGTGCTATTATACTTTACTTCTACTTTATATCTGAAGAACTCGAGACTCAAAGAAGATGCCTCGCTTGTCTCAAATTACCCAAAGGAGTGGGTAGAGCTTTGACTCAAATCTAGGACCTCTCAGTTTTGAATTCAAACTCTGGGTTCGTATAATATATTATTCTCCTGCTTTTGGCATAAGTATTTTTGTTATTATATATTCAATCAGGTTTTTTTTTTTTTTTTGTCTTTCTAGGGCCACACAAGCGGCATATGGAGGTTCCCAGGATAGGGGTTTAATCGGAGCTGTAGCTGCCGGCCTACGCCAGAGCCATAGCAACATGGGATCCGAGCCACATCTTTGACCTACACTACAGCTCACAGCAATGCCAGATTCTTAACCCACTGAGTAAGGCCAGGGATCAAAACAGCAACCTCACGGTTCCTAGTCGGATTTGCTAACCACTGAGCGACAACGGGGACTCCTCAATCAGGCTTTTATACGTAAGCTCTTAGAGAAACTAACAATGGCTGATTTGGGTCAAAAGGAATTTAGTTTTAAAAATCTTTAGTATCACTCAAATAAGCAGTGAACAGGTTGAACAACCAGGACCCATGCAGCCTGGATCAGTACTCTGAATCACTCCCAGAACCACATTTTTTCTACCAAGCACAGCATGCAGAAATGATTTTAGGGATGCTTGGTGTATGCGGTTAACTCTCTGTATACTTACGTAGAGCAGAAAGATTTGCCTTACAATTTTTGTAAAATAGAGTCTTAGAAAAAGTACTTAAATTTATAGACTCAATTTCTTGAGTTCAATTAAGATATTACTTATAGGTTATATCACCAGCCTCATTGTGTATCTACCAAGAGCAGAGAACCTTGATTATTCCATTCACAGCACCTTTAGAATTATTTTCATCATTGTCTGATGGATCAGAGATGATCATTGCATATTTTTAGCTCACATTGTAGGTGAAAAACTTCCCTCACTAAGACAGTCATAACATAGGGTTGAAATAGACTTTTAATTTAATAGCATTGATTTTTTTTTTTAGTTCTATCTTGGTTTTTTGGTTTTTTAGTTTTTTAATATGATCTTTATTTTTCCATTATAGTTGACTTACAGTGTTCCATCAATTTCTACTGTACAGCAAAGTGACCTAGTCATACAAATATATATTCTTTTTCTCACATTATCCTCCATTGTGTTCCACTACGTCACTAGATACAGTTCCCTGTGCTATACAGCAGGATCTCATTGCTATGAGGCACCACCTTAGACCAGTCAGAATGGCCATCATTAACAAGTCAACAAATAACAAGTGCTAGAGAAGGTGTGGAGAAAAGGGTACCCTCCTACACTGTTGGTGGGAATGTAAATTGGAACAACCGCTGTGGAAAACAGTATGTAGGTACCACCAAAAACTAAATAAAGAACTACCTTATGCCCCAGCAATCCCATTCTTGGGCACACATCTGGACAAAACTGTTACTGAAAAAGATCCTTCACCTGTATGTTCATTGCAGCACAATTCACAATAGCTAAGACATTGAAACAACCTAAATGCCCATTGACATTAAATTTTTAAGAATTTTTGACTGAATAACAGCTGCAATCGAGAAAGAAAATAATGTAGGGAGGAAACAGTGAGGGGTCCTCTCATGAATTTATGTAATTTCTGCTACTGTGGGTCTCAGTGACAGCATCTTAGTCTTCTAGAGTAATTTTGCAAATGAGTAGACAAGTATAGAAAGACTGAGTCACTTCAAATTTTACCAAATATTGGGAAACACCTAGAGTTTCAATACATAGATGTTTGTCTCCTGCTTATTTATATCACATTCCCAGAGAGGGGATGCTTTGAGGAACCAATCAGAAATTACCTGTAACAAAGGATTAATATCTTGAGATGGAGCCAAATAATATGATTTCACTATTTCGTATTTTTGGTGGAAGGGAAGTTGAACTCTTTGGAACATTGCAAGGAACAGAAGCAATGTTCCTAAAGGAAATTGTGTATAATGGGATGAGATAATTGATTCTCATGGGGTCAGTGACAGCCATGAAACAAGGGCCCATTTCTACTTCTCTTAGCCTACTATATGCAGTCTCACACCTCCACTAACTGCCTTCCCCTGTGAGTAGTCTATATTCCACAACTGAATTATTTGCTAAAAGTCACTCAAAGGTAAAGACAGACTTGCATCCCAGTTCTTAATTCCCAGAGGAGAGAATATGAGTAAATTAGCTTGGTTAGGGGTTCACTTATGGTCCAGTGGTGGGACTGCATTGCTATCCTTATAGATTGGTATCTACAGAGGGAACAGTTCCCAGAGAAGGAAATCATTGTCACAGAAAAGTCTAAGCATTTATTTATTTGTTTTTTTGACCTAATAGGTTCTATTTTTTTTTATGTTTTTAAAAGCATTTATGAATTGAGATGTGTTGATGGAAAGGGAGGAGGAGGGATTATATTATCAATTTGAAAAGTTATTGTCATGAGGATACTGTGCAGTAAAAATAAACAACCTGTTAAATGTGATTTAGAGCTAAGAATCTTGGATTTCTTTAGGCTTCAGACTGGACTGTGTTATCCAGACTTCTAAGCTCCTCTCCACATTCACTTCTCCAGTGATTAAAATCAGAGGGCCTCACTACTAATGAAATTTTGTTGTTTGGTAGAAGATAATCTGTATGTTATATTCTGGAGGTTTTCAGTCTTGGATTTAAATTGTCTGGCATTAAGCTTGTCTAGTTTTATGCTAAGATATCATGCCTCTAATGACACTGGTAATCTTAAAAACTGTAGCATACTCCATTCCAATCTTCTCTGTTCTTGAACTTCTGCACCTATGAGCTGTTGCAGAGAAACTGAAGACTAACCAATTCCTTGATAAAATGGAACAAGTTTGAGGAGTTCCCATTGTGGCTCAGTGGTTAACAAACCTGACTAGTATCCATGAGGACATGGGTTCAATCCCCGGCCTTGCTCAATGGGTTAAGTGTCCAATGTTGCCATGAGCTGTGGTGTAGGTTGCAGGTGCAGCTCAGATCCTGTATTGCTGTGGCTGTGGCTGTGGCTGTGGCCAGCAGCTACAGCTCTGATTTGACCCTTAGCCTGGAAAGTTCCATATGCTGCGGGTGTGGCCTTAAAAAGAAAAAAAAAAAAAAAAAAAAAAGAGAATGCTAAGGAATCTTCTAATGCAAAACTAAAGAATATTTCAACCAACTGTAAAGTAATAGTTACAGTTCATTCAAAGCTGAAACTCAGTTCAAAGCCAAATAATTTTTTTATCTGTTTTACTTTCCAGCAATAACTCAAAAAATTGAGAACAAAGAAATACACAACTAAACCAAACCTCATCATGAAGGATTTACAAAATATTTTTGAAAGTTCACAGGGATCTATTTATATTAAACAGTTTTAAAGCTAGAGCCTTGGGTAGAAGTAACAATATCTAAACATAAAAAATTACATTAACCAGAGTTCTTGTTGTGGCACAGAGGAAACGAATCTGACTAGTATCAGCGAAGCTGCGGCTTCCATCCCTGCCTCACTCAGTGGGTCAGGGATCTGGTGCTGCCAAGAGCTGTGGTATAGGTCACAGACTTGGCTCAGATCCTGAGTTGCTGTGGCTCTGGCATAGGCTGGCAGCTGTAGCTCCAATTTGACCCTTAGCCTGGGAACTTCCGTATGCCATGGGTATGGCCCTAAAAAGCAAAAACAAAACAAAAACAAAACAAGAACGACAACAAAAAAAATGAGATTAACCAAGATGTCCATGAGTTTTAGCTCAATAATGAAGAACTGGATTCTGGGTCACTATCTCAGATGAGAAATTACATTTTAAAAGCTTAAAAAAAAGAAAGTCATAAATTCATGTTGCCTTTAAGGGATACTGCTCCGACAGACTTGAAGAGGTTAGTTACTTAATTTGAAAAATCATTAACTCTAGCTTTTGATGAAATTTAAACAATTATAAATCCCACTGTAGTACTTCTTAATGGATGAAACAAACAAAAATATTTAATTGGCCAAGAGTAAACTAAATACATGGCTCATTTTACCCTCTGTTCCTTGGTATATGTACGGATTTCTAGTCTCACGTTTATCCCCATCATCAATGTAAACAATGATGTCTGGGCTCTTAACAGGGATAATTTTAATTTTAAAATTTATTTTTCAGGTTCAATACTATTAAAGTGCCACGGTTGTCCCCATTTTGAGCATTTGAAATCACAGAAAGTCTTTTGTTTTCTGAGATAATAGCACTATTTTCCTGTAATAAGATTAGCAGTTTCCAGCACATTACTGCCTTACATAAAACCAGCAAACCCACTGGCACTACCCTTTGAGAATTTAAAATACCAACTACTTACCGTGGGTGTGAACTGTAATTTTAGGAAGGGGAAGTTTCTGAAGTTTCTGTTTCCTAATTAGTTCATTTGATTGGCCTCAGGCTGCAAATGAAAAAAGTTACCCATTCTAATTTCCTAATATCTCCCATATGTCATACCTATAAAGAATAGGAACACCATTGGTTCTTAAGAGAGGTGCTGTTGGCATTGTGATGTGGCAGTTCTTCATTAAGTCAGAATGTCTTGTATGCACTGAAGGTTATTTGGCACCTCTAGCCTGTACTCACTAAATGCCTGGGGCTGTCCCCAGTCATCATGACAATCAAAAACCTCCCCCACACATTTCCAAGGGTCCTCAAGGGAGCAAACCATCCCCCAGCTGGAAATCTAAACCTCAGAGGAGAAAAAACTAATATTTTTTCATGTATCTGTTTATTATCCATGTATGAGTAATAATTTCTGTTATTAACAAGTTACAGTTACAGTTTCCTATAGTTTAATTTTTTTGAAAGTAATTCAGCCTAACTTTTTGTTTTTATTCTACTCTGAGCTGAATATCAACTCTAAACTCAAATTGAGTATCTTTTAAATTCTGGGCAAATGAAGTGAGTACCAAATGGTAGGCTGACCTGACACACATGAAAAACCCAGCTTTGTGATTCAGTTAATAATACTTTTCAAATTCTATGTTTCTGACAGGCTTTTGGAATATATAAAAATTGAATTAAAAAATCCCATTGAATGAAATATGCTAAATGCTGTAAGAAGCAAGACGTATTTTTGGGGGTGAGAAAAACTGCAACCAAAAAAAAAAAAAAAGAAGTTCTGTCTGTATATGATAAGGGAGCAAGGAAATTCTTTTTCTTCTTTTCTTCTCTCTCTTTCCCTCCCTCCCTCCCTTCCTCTCTTCCTTCCTTCCCTCTCTTCCTCCCTTCTTTATTCTTTTGTCCTTCCTTCCTTTCAAAACTTCACTTTTCCTAAGTATGTTTCACGAAACTGGAATGGCAGTAACTGAGGTAGGCAGGGATGAGGGGGAAAGCACAATCAGAAAATAAGGTCTCAACAAGGACCAAATAATTTGGAACAACTTCATTTTCTGAGGTACAGTTGTGAATTTATGGGGAGGGGCTCAGCAAATGCATTCATACCAAAAAAAGGCAGACCATTCATTTTCCTTTCATGACACGAACAAGAATCAAGTCTTTGCAAGCCAATTTTTGAATCTGAGGCAGATAATGTTTCCTGTATATATTTTTCTCCCCAGCATGTGCTCAATGAAGATAAGTCCTGTGAATAATTATCTGACTGCATAAAACTATTAGGCCAGGTTCCAATGAGGTACCACAGCTGTGCTAGGGACTGGATAATAGAGAAAAAAACCCAGCACTCAGAGTTTTTCACATCATCTGTCTCCACCATGAGTTGTGTAGTGGAGAGAAGATAAGACCCAAAGCAGAGTCTTGCCAACTTCCCAGGGTGGGCTATGGACACCAGGGTGATGGGAGCCAGCAAGTGAAAGAGAGCCAATGAACTATTCTAGGCTATGTGTCTCCTAAAACCTGGAGTTCTGTCTTTCCGTCTCTCCTCACACAGAAGGGATGCAACCAAGACATTACAGTGAACTTTAGCCTCTACGGTAAACCCAAATGCAGGATGTGCTCAATGGTTCAGAAGCATATACTCGGAAGTTCTTTCTCTGGAAAGGACTGTGATGGGTGAAACCATATCCTGGCCATGGAACACGTGTAATTCCTTCCTAGAAAAAGCTAGCAGTTGGCTGATATGATGCTGCCTGTATTGCCTCCTCTGAACAATCTGTGATGCTTTGTTTATTCAATTAATGGCTTCCTTTTTCATTAGGTTTGCTGCCACAACCAAATGGACATTTCTCAGCCTGCCAGAAAGAGGAGTCTGGCCCCTGTTTGCCTAGGTCCTTGAGGCTAGATTTTTGCTCTCTATGTCTAATGTTTAAACAGCTGTCTTAAAGACATGACTCCAAGCTACACTAGAACCAGAGGAAAATATCAGCAAATTTCATTGAGAAGAGTAAGTGAATAGACTCAAGAGTTTGTACCCAAAGGTCAGGTTTAATTCAATAACATTTCTGTCTAGGAGTCAGAATCAGGATATTTTTGAAAGGTCTAGGTGTTTTCTTCATAATTAGGTCAAAAGAGATGAACCTACTCACTGGAAGCCTGGTCTTAAAATAAACCAAATGCTTTCTATCCAAGTCAAAATACAGGTAGAATCAGGCGAGGTCTATATAACATTCATACATAGAGAATAAAAGTGAAATACTTAGGAAGTTCCCGTTGTGGCTCAGCAGTAATGAAACTGACTAGTATCCATGAGGATGGGGGTTCTATCCCTGGCCTCGCTCAGTGGGTTAAGGATCCAGCGTTGCCGTGAGCTGTAGTGTAGGTCACAGACGAGGGTTGGATCCCATGCTGCTGTGGCTGTGGCCAGGAGCTGTGGCTCTGTTTCAACTCCTAGCCAAGGAATTTCTATATGCTAGAGGCGCGGCCCTAAAAAAAGCCAAAAAAAAAAGAAACTATTTATTTTTTCTTTCAGATAATTGATGTGAAATAAACACTTGTGGTATCTGAACATTATCCTGTCTTAGATTTATGCTGCTACCTGCAAAAAGGAAAACACATAAAAAAAAGACAGCAATAAGATAAAGAGTCTAGGTTTAGAGGGAAGAGTAAGGAGAGTTAAAGAAGATTTACACAGGCGGATTTGGTGGTCTTTGGGGGCTAACTGAAGAGAAATAGCAAAGAAACCAATATGCAATCACCAAGCCCATATGTGCTCCCCACTGAGGTGAGGACTGCCTGTCTCCCCACTTTCTGCTCTGGTTCATGGTGTGTCTACACTACGATACATCTTGGATGAAGTTAAAGGAAGACCTTATTTTCATAAATATTTATCTATAAAATGTAATGTCAACAATTTCTTAATTTGGAAAAATATGGGGAAACCATCTGTCGGCAGAAAGCAATGGCTCAAGGAATTTCCTCGACGAACCATTTTGATATCAACAAAATATTACTGAGGCAAATATGAAAGTCTCACGCCTTCTATCTTACTTTCATTAAAACAAGTTGATGTTTACCTATCATTCAGGTCTATCTAGATAGACCCATTGAACCACTTGAGAAGAAAAATGTCTTTGTGAATTAGAGAGCAGGAGAGATTTCAAAAGCTTTTCTCTGATGTATAGCAAATACTGGCATTTCTTTTGGGAGGAGAATAGCTTTACTTGCATTTTTGCATTCATCCAAAATTAGTATATAATTTTCTGAGGATGCTCCAGCAAAGCTCTTCATTTAGACGTGGGCACAGCCTGGGAATCAGAAAGCTGGACTCTAAGCTCTGATGACTATCTATGTGACTTTAGATAAGGCTGCTAAGCCCCGGTCTCAGCTTTCACATCTGGAAGATTTGGAGATTGACTTAGATGTATTCTAAAATGGATTCAAGTATCAATAGTCTGGAAATCTATGCTTCTCTCTGACAGCTCAGAGAAAGAAAAGAGGCTCAAAAAAGCCATGTCTCTAGTATGAATCTTGTTGATGGTGAGTAATAAAAAAGAAGGATAATACTATAGTTTGAGTAATAAAGAAATTTTTACATTTGTGAACAGCTATATTTTCTAATTTCATTCCAGCTAGGAATTACAAGCAAGTGAAAGTCGATTTTGTAATCAGATGTCTTTTTTTTGGCTGTGCCCATGGTGTGTGGAAGTTCCTCGGGAAGGGATCAAACCCATGCCACAGCATTGACCAGAGCCACAGTGGTGACAATGCTGGATCCTTAACCTGCTGAGTCACCAGGGAACATTTGTTTCAGGATGTTTGAGTGTGTACATAGTTAGGGACCTTCCTCCATGGCCAAAGAAGTGTCAACATTTCACTATATGGATTCTAAAAATTGTGAATGTAAAGTTCTCTTCATCAAAACAGTATAGGAATTCTGGAGAAGGTAAACAAATTGCAATAAAACTGACAGAACTCCAGAATTTGGCATCTCTGTGGGCACAGTGATAATGGACTTAAATGTCTTTAAAGGCAAGCAGGTCTGTGAAGTGCAGAATATTTTGGCCTAGCTTCCTTTGCTGGTAAAAATGTGTGATATAAGGAAAGTCCCTTAACTTCTCTGTGTCTCAGTTTCTTGGTCTATAGAAAAAGGGATTAGGAGTTCCAGCTGTGGCACAATGGGGTAAGCAGCATCTCTGAAGCACCAGGATGCAGGTTTGATCCCCTGCCCAGCCCAGTGGGTTAAGGATCTGGCTTTGCCGCTACTGTGACATAGATTGCAACTGCAGCTCAGATGTGATCCCCCGGCCCAGGAACTCCATAAACCTCAGGGCAGCCAAAAAAGGAAAAAAAAAAAAATAGAAGAAGGTATTGGAGTGAATGAATTCTTAACCAGTTTCAGTTCTATAGTCATATGACTGCAAGAAGAGATTAAAATGCAATCAATTACAAATTAATAATGTAAACAAATTGAACAGATGCATATTTTAAATCCTAAAGAGAGTAATTTCTTCAATGACTCTCATTTACATATGAATTATTTATAAGTTAATTAAAACTCATAGAGTCACACAACTTTAGACATGAAAGAGACCTTAGCAATCAGTATTGTCATAAAACTCTGCATTATAATTACACAGGAATGTGCCCCTTGCCTAGTGCGTTCTTCGAGGCATAAATAGTCCTGTGTTTCCTTGAATAATTAGTACTTAGACCAGTACAGACATCAAGTAGACACTAAGTTCAATACATTTTGCAGATAAAGAAACAGACACTCTGAAAAGGCCTGCTAAGTTGCCCAAAATCACACAGGTAGCTGGAACAGAGCCTTTGCCTCTTCTGAGTCCCAACACAGGGAGGGCTGTTTTTGTTTGTTTGTTTTCTAAGGATAAGTGGAGATGCTTTTTCCAAAAAGCATCATCAGCAATAATATCTACTTCGTGGAGACAGGCCTTCTGAGGACTTTAAGGCAGCCCAAAGAAAACTGAGCAGAGGATAAGGCATACAATAAATATTCAGTAATTATTATTGACTGATTTAAACTTGAATTAAGTTAATGTCTTTATTTATTTATTTATTTATTTATTTGTCTTTTGAGGGCCACTCCCGCAGCATATGGAGGTTCCCAGGCTAGGGGTCTAATTGGAGCTGTAGCCACCGGCCTACGCCAGAGCCACAGCAACATGGGATCCAAGCGCCTCTGTGACCTACACCACATCTCACGGCAACCTTGAACCTTAACCCACTGAGCAAGGCCAGGGATGAACCCACAATCTCATGGTTCCTAGTCAGATTCCTTAACCACTGAGCCATGACGGGAACTCCTACTGTCTCTTTTTAAAATCTCTGATTCACTATTTCTGTTTTCACTCCAAATACCTTATTCCCTTATATATGGATGCTTTCAGAAAATCTTTGTTGCATCTCTATGGCATTCCTGACACAGTCCCAGGCACTGGTGATGAAGCTATGATGACTTAAGAGATAGACATGTATCTGCTGAGGTTCACATGCTATTAGGGAAGACAAGTTAGTGAATAGGACCCATAGGGTATGGTAACTACTAAGATGTATTGAAATGGAACAAATACAAAGGAGAATGGAAATTTAGAGATGACAGCAGTGCCTACAAGGCTAAGGAAATTATTCCAGAGAAGATGAGCTTGGATCTTAAAAAAAAAACTCTTCAGACAAAGAAAGGGTAGAGGACATTTTAGACGGAGAGAATGATACTTCCCTAACTATGGAAAAATAAGGCAAAAATGGCAAAACTTCCATTGTGGAGGTAGCCAAGGGTTGATGGGGGGGGGGGGGGGGAAACAGGGACCTAGTAAGAAAAAATGGATTAGGGTAGAGATGGGTTGGGGCCACAGAGTGAAGAACTCTTATACCATAAACTTATAGTTAGTTGGCTTTTGCCCAGTGCTCTCTGTGGGGCTTAATGCATGGATAGCATGCTTATCACCACCCATAGCTGATTAGACCAGAGTGTATACCTGGCTCAAAGTCAGTCCATCCTTTGGCTTGGTTGTGACCAAGCAGATTTTCTACCTTACCATGGTTGGTGACTCTGCCTGGCTATACAGTATTATATACTGTATTATATACTGTACTGTATTATATACTGTAGATATGGGGTCAGCTTTGACCTCCTGGCAAGCCAAAGCTACAAGCAGGTTAATGCTACAGGGCATCAGAAATACTACAGACCCGGCAAAGTCTGAGGATAAGAAAATGGATAATATAAGAAAGGAAATGTATATCTATATCTATATTTGTGTCCCTTTGCTGTACAGCAGAAATTGGCACAATATTGTAAATCAACTATAATAAAAAATGAAAAATTTTAAAAAAAGAAAATGAAGCTAAGATGCTGAGAGAGGTAGAAAGGAAGGAGCAAGCCATCAGAGTGAAAGTGATATTGAGAGGGGCATTGATGGAAACTCATAAAAAGAACCATGAGAAGATCATTTCTGAGAGGAGGGTATGGGATTGGACAATTAGGCCAAACATGATACCAGCATCATGGAGTTCCCATCATGGTTCAGCAGTTAACGAACCCAACTAGCATCCATGTGGACTCGGGTTCCATCCCCGGCCTCGCCCATTGAGTTAAGGTTAAGCTCGTTAACCTGTGGTGTAGGTTGCAGACGCACCTCAGATCTGACATTGCTATGGCTGTGGTGTAGACCAGTGGCTACAGCTCTGATTCGACCCCTAGCCTGGGAACCTCCATATGCCTTGGGTGCAGCTCTAAAAAGACCAAAAAAAAAAAGGTATCAACATTAGCCAAAGAAGGACTTCTTTTTATCCATTGGATTTGACAATTATACAGAAAAAATACAGTCTCAGGGACGTGTGGCCAGAACTATTAGGGGTTTCGAGTCTATGTGGAGGGTCTGTGAAATATGGCAGATGCAGTATGATGGACGCCACGGGAAATGGCTGCAAGGATGAGGGGATTCAAAACATGTTTACAAAGGCCACCCCTCTCTAAGTATATTACCATAAGATGATCCTACCTTTCCTCACTCAGCATCTCCAATTTGAGGAGGAGTGGAGTTTTGCATTCTTCTGAGATCTGCTGGCTTTTCTTTTATTGATAATCACAACTAACGTGGGGAAGGTTCCATCAACTTCATCTGTGACGTAAAACTCAGCAAGTGCCCGCTTTAGCACGACTACTGTTCATACATTGAAACATTAAAGGCAAGACCTCAGAACACTTTACCTGTCAAAGAAATTTGTGCAGCCTGGAGCTGTAGAGAGATGGAGTGATGTGAGCTGGGTTCTGCATTATGCTTTTTCTACCACTGGGATCCTTAGAGTGTGGCTATATTCCATGTAGGCTGTAGCCATGTATCTAGTAGAAAAATGCTGAAAACATTGTGAGACTTATTTTTTTTTGCTGCTGGTGCTGGAGTTGATGCCTTATCCACATCAGTTCTTAGTTCCTCTTTCATCTGGTGATACTGTTTCCCAATAAGAGCAGGAAGAATGTGTATGAATAGTAGTCCATGGGAGCATCAGTTGTCTTGATGAGGGTCCACAAACCATTTGAGAACTGCTGTTTGTTGTCATATCACATTCCCATTAATTCCCTTAAAGGATCTAGGAGTTAAAATCTTTCAGGAACACAGCTCTTGTTTTTAGAATAGCAGGAGAAATTCATTCATTTTCCACCTCAGTTCTGAAGGAGAAGTGAGAAAAGAAAAAAAAAAAGGCAAGAAGTGATGATCAAAGGGAGGAAAACAAAATAACAACAAAAGAATATCCTTTGAGAAAGCTCAGAGTTGTTTTATTTGTTTGTTTATTACTGACTGAGATATAAAGGAAGTTAAAAGAATAGAGGTGCTTTCTTTGGTTAGTGTATTAGCCAAATATATCAAGTCTGACCATCCTTTGCTAACCACCAGGGTGCACCAGTGCACACACTATTCCAAATTTCTACAAGATCAGCCTTTTGAGTCCTTCAATAATTGGGCTCAAATTACATCTGGAAAGAATATGGAGGAGTTGGACCTCTGAGGCACTCTTTATCATAGCACAATTCTCAACTCTGGATTTTTAAAAATTGCATCTACAGTCTGTTCTGCTACAGCACATATTTTTAAATGCAAATCAACTCATATTCAATTGGTAATTAGGGGAATGATGTCAGCATAACACAAAAACCAAATTGGACCAAACATCATTTTTCCTAGTGTGTTCATTATTGGAAGTGATCAAGGTTCAGCTTTTTTACAGTTAAATAAAGTACAAACTTCAATGATATTTGAAGAGATTTGAAAAAAGAGAAGGCTGACAAGTCTCCAAATGTTTTCCTTTCATGCAAGCAGTGGCTGGTTCAATGGTGTGAAGACTTGCTCTACTGTCTGTTATGCTAACTACCTGACAAAAGCATAAATGCAGATTGAAAAGGTGGGCAATTTTGTGCATTAAAACCAGAAAATAACAACAAAAAAAGAACAAACTGCTGAATCACATTTTTATTTTGGACTTAACTGTTCTTTTTTAAAGTGTTTTTTTTTTTTAAATACCTTTATTTCCAAGGGGGAAGTTTGAGTTCCAGGGGTTGAGACATCAAAAGGTAGACTAACTCAGATTTGGGGGCCAAGGCTATTGGATTTTTAATTCTGCTATTATCTTTAGGAATCTTACTGTTTTTGTTAGTCTCCTGCTTAAAATGTGCCCTAAATTTTGCATTATCTGCTCCTAACCCTCTTTTTCTCATGAGTACTATTGCATTGTGTGATTTTTGGGAAAAGCAAAGAATGTATACATATGGGGGGAATGGCAGAAACACCTGTGCCTAGTATTTTTCCTCAACAACATTTGTGTAAGACTTACAAAATACCAGACATTTTCCTAAACATTTTACCTACATTATCTAATTTAATTCTCACAACTTAATAAAGTTAGTTGTATTACTTCCCCATCTTTACAAATGAGGAAACTGAGATCTAGAGAGAATAAATGGAAAACAGAAGAATGAGTGTTTTAAATGGAAATGCATCCTGATAGGACAGGAGTGGGAGGCTCTCTTCTTTGTTATAAAGGATAGGAGTGAGAGGGCTCTCTCTTTTTTTTTTTTCTGTCTTTTTTTTGCTATTTCTTGGGCTGCTCCTGCCGCATATGGAGGTTCCCAGACTAGGGGTCAGATCGGAGCTGTAGCCACCGGCCTACCCCAGAGCTACAGCAACGTGAGATCCGAGCTGCGTCTGCAACCTACACCACAGCTCACGGCAACACAGGATCATCTACCCACTGAGCAAGGGCAGGGACCGAACCCGCAACCTCTTGGTTCCTAGTCGGATTTGTTAACCACTGCGCCACAACGGGAACTCCTAGAGGGTTCTCTTAAATGGGGAGTTTGCTGAGAAATAAGATTCTGTTAGAACGAGGCTATTGTGTAAAATGTGATACTTTACTTGATGAAAACTGGCTTTCAAATTTTGGTACATGTTTATATGTATAACTGATTACCCTTTTAACTTTGCTTTTCAAGAGTATATATTCCCTATGAAGCAATGCTATGCTATAGTCATGGACTATAGCTGCTGCACAGGTTCATATCATTAAAACTGGTTATTCTGGTCACTTGGAGTTGGCTAACTGCAACCTCTCCTTTCTCCCTCTCTCCCTTCCTTCCATTTTCCCAAATTGATTGGATTAGCTCAGGCCAGGCATTGAATATGGAGTCCCTGTAGAACTCTCATATACAAGCTTCTAAAAGTCTCAGTTGCTCACTTTTCCACATGTGAAATTGCTACCAATAGAAAAATTCTTTCAGAAATATATTTAATGGGAGTAAATGAAATTTTAATGGCAAATAAGCATTGTGCGAGCAGCCTAAGGCACCGGCCTCAGGCACTAGCAGAATGTAGTAGATCATATTATCTTTAGCTGACTTTCTGTGCATCTGAAGATTGGTAAAAACCATTCTTGTTTTCATAATGAGTTCATAATGCAACAAAGTACTGTAGGAGCTTGCTGTATCACCTGCTAATTGTATTCTGGAGCTCTGAAAGGAGAAAATTTCCTTATCGAATTAATATTGTATTTGAAATTTCACAACGAGGAAAAATATATAAAAATGGAGTAAATAACGCCTGTAAATGTATAAGGAAAGAAAAATGTGACATTGCCTTTTATAATTAATTCTCCCACTGCTTTATGAAAAATGCTATCCTAATTTTTTTCAAATTTTCTTCTGATGCCAATTACCTAAGGTTTAGTTGCCGTTCCTCTTTTGAGGACAAATTTGTGTTTTAAAGCATTCCAGTAGATGCAGATCAGTGTTTAGCAAAGAATGGGCTGAGGACCATGCCTATCAGAGTCATCAGAAATGCTTGTTAAAAAAAAAAACGTGAATTCTTGGACCCAGACCTATTTGAGTTAGACTATTTGGACTTGGAGTTCTGGACCTCTATGCTTTTAACTAGGATTTTACGGCTTTTACACATACACTAAGGTTTAGTGTGTGTAGAATTTAGGTTTGAATCACTGATTTAGAAAAGCCAAACAATTCACAGCAGATATAATTGTT
Organism: Phacochoerus africanus; assembly: GCF_016906955.1. Classification (NCBI taxonomy): domain Eukaryota; kingdom Metazoa; phylum Chordata; class Mammalia; order Artiodactyla; family Suidae; genus Phacochoerus; species Phacochoerus africanus. The sequence goes on along the minus strand of NC_062544.1, from coordinate 53,932,156 downwards.
TCAGCCAGGCAAAACAGCTGTTGATTGATTGATTACTATAAATTCCAATTTTTTTCTCTGACACTTTGAACAGCCTTTGTTTTTTCATCCAATTTGGGGCAGAGATTTAAATCATCTACTTGGTCAGTCAAAAACTGAGGACCAAGTCAATAAATCAAAATCCAATTGTGTAACCAATCTCAGAAGTCTTATTTGACTGAAAAATGACATCGAAAATACCCCTACACAAAGTTTGCCAAGAGAGTCAAATTGATTTATAAGAGCAGAAACAGCCTTAAAACAAGATCCTAGATATGTTTAGGTTTATTCTAAAATCTTCAGTTGTAAATCTTGATACATGCAGGTCACTCAGGATCTATTTGCTGCAAATCTTTTCCTTATGTAACTTGCTTGACTCCTCAGCCAGGTGTCATTTGACTTTGTTGAATGCTCCCTGCTTTTTGAAACAGCTTCTTCCCTTGGCTTCTGTGAGTCTACACTGTAGAAGTAAAGGCAATGCTCCTGTTGCAGTAGATGCATCCCTAAATCTTGGTGACTTAACACAAAAGAAGTTTACTTCTCAAAGTCCAGTAGTGTTTTTCCTCAAGGGATAAGGAAGGTTTCTGGCTTCCTCTGGGTATTGACATTGAGCCACTAGATGAAGAAGAGAAAGATCATTATGGGAGATTTTTATACATTGGCTTTGAAAGTGGCCTTCAACACTTTGGCTCCCATTCCATTATTCCATTAATTAGAGCTTAATCATACGGCAAGACCGAAATTCCTGGAGGCTGGGAAAAATAGTCTAGAAAGAAGAGGAAGCACATTGGTGCTCAAATAAAAGTATCTGCCAAACTCTTCTTTGTTTTCTTCCTAAGACTTTGCATGGTGTTTTTGCAGATGCATTTGTGACTGTTCTCTGCTCAGTCCTCGAACATTGATTTTCCTCATGGCTCTAATTTTGCTACTCTTTTTGTTCCTCTAAACTCTCCGTGGTCAATATCCTCCTTTCTCATGGCTTTTAATGGACATATTCAGCCAAGGGAGTCCCCAAGGCAAAGTCAAATTGCTACTGAAACTTACCCCTCAAGATCTCAAAGGAACCGCAAATCTCAGAGGTGCAAAAGTGAATTTGCCAGCTCCATCCTGATCTTCTCTCCTCTAGCTTTCCCTGACACAGTCAAGGGCACTATCCTCCAGAAAATTGCCCAAATCAGAGACTTGGCAGTGTTCCTTGGCTCCTCAACTCTTCCTCTCATCACCTAGTCAATCATTAAGTGCTCATGATTGGAGTTGTCAAGTAACTCTTGAATTGAATCATGTCTGTCTGTCTCCAGAACCCATATCTGAGTAAAGTCCATCATCATGTTTTTCCTCCTTCCTGGTTTCTGCTTCCAGTCTTGCTCTCCCCACTGCCACCAAAGCCATTTCTGTTATGAAATGGCATCATGTTTATATCTTTTCTCTGCTTTAAATCTTTCAATGGCTTCACTATGTCATCACAATAAAGTCTGAGCCCTTCAACACGGTTTACAGTGTCCTTCATGGTATATAGTCCTTTGCTCCCTCTTGACTTCTAACTCTGCTTCTCTCACTATTTCCTTTGAATAGATACTACTCCTTGGGTTATTTTCTAAAGCGTACCACCCTCTCTTTTTCCTCCGAACCTTTACATACAATGTTCCCTTTACTTCGAACACATTCCCTGACCTCTTTGAGAATCTAAATCCAGCCCATTTTTCAGGTCTCAGATTAAATGTTCCTTCTTTTTGGAGAACTCAGAGAATTTTTTAGTTTAGCTTAGCACCCTGCTTGTGCTCCTGCTAATACTTTGGACTTTATTACACTTTCTTCATTAAAATACTTACCCCGCTATTCTGCATTCTCCATGAAAAAGTAGCTGTATCTTTTTACTTAGTACCAGATATTCAAGGTTCTTAGTGAGACCACAGAGATTTGTTGGTGAATGAATGAAGCCATTAAGTAAGGGACTCAACAGCTACTATCACATTTCTGCATATTCTAGGATACAAATTGTTGCTTATGCATCATAATTAAATCCTTTGTGAAACAATCTTCCAAAAGTCCGACTTCCGATGGTATGTTGACACATTACCTTCAATCACTTTCTCTGATGGGAAGAACAGAGCTGCTCTTTGTTCTCATGCTCTTGTTCCATTATGATCAACTTCCTCAAGGAGCCCTGGCAAAGCCAAGGGTTGATTTCCATACCAACTCCCAGAGGAGGAATACAATAAAGGAAATCAGAGAGGCATCTGTGCATTGTTTATACCTCCATTAGCCTTTCTTGATCTGTAAATTACTTAGCAACATCTGGGCAAGAGAGATGGGAAAGATACTCTATTTGCAAAAGGAGGTATGAACATAACAACCCATTTGGTGCTTTCAAATTTTACCATCCACAAAGTTATAATATTTTTATTACTTAGAAGTGGTAGTTATAATACCAATCAGGAGACATCAATATATTGTGCACATGCATAAACCAAGGAAAGATGATTCTAAAAATACCAATCAACTTTGGAAAACTTAAATGAAGAAAATGTATACACTGTGTGGAGGCTGGTCTGTGCCACTTTGATCTCCCTTCAGGATAGAATATTTATTCCCTTTTTCAGGATGTCTTTGGCTATTCTGGGTCTTTTGTACTTCCATACAAACTTTAAAATATTTTGTTCAAGTTCTGTGAAAAATGTCCTTGGTAATTTGATAGGGATTGCATTGAATCTGTAGATTGCCTTGGGTAGTATAGTCATTTTGATAATATTAACTCTTCCAATCCATGAGCATGGTATATCTTTCCATCTCTTTGTGTCATCTTTGATTTCTTTCATCAGTGGCCTGCAGTTTTCAGAGTACAGGTCTTTTGTTTCTTTAGGTAGGTTTACTTCTAGGTACTTTATTCTTTTGGATGCGATGGTAAACAGGATTGCTTCCCTAATTTCCTTTTTCTGCTTTTTCATTGTTAGTATATAGAAACACTATCAATTTCTGTTTATTGATTTTGTATCCTGCAACTTTGTCAAATTCGTGGATAAGCTCTAACAGTTTTCTGGTAGAGTCTTTAGGATTCTCTAGGTATAGTATCATGTCATCTGCAAATAGAGATAGTTTTACTTCTTCCTTTCCAATTTGGATTCCTTTTATTTCTTTTACTTCTCTGATTGCTGTGGCTAGGACTCCCAGAACTATGTTGAAGAGTAGTGGTGAGAGCGGACATCCTTGTCTTGTTCCTGATCTCAGTGGGAATTCTTTCAGCTTTTCACCATTGAGAATGATGTTCGCTGTGGGTTTGTCATATATGGCCTTTATCATGTCGAGGTAGGTTCTGGTTATGCCCACTTTCTGAAGGGTTTTTATCGGAAATGGGTGTTGGATTTTGTCAAAGGCTTTTTCCACGTCTATTGAGAGGATTGAAAAATGGAGCTGGAGGAATCAGTCTCCTGGACTTCAGACTATACTACAAAGCAACAGTCGTCAAAACTGCATGGTACTGGCACAAAGACAGAAATATAGATCAGTGGAACAGGATAGAAAGCCCAGAATTAAACCCATGCACTTACAGCCAACTAATCTATGACAAAGGAGGCAAGAATATACAATGGAGAAAGGACAGCTTGTTCAATAAGTGGTGCTGGGAAAACTGGACAGCCACATGGAAAAGAATGAAATTAGAACACTCCATAACACCATACACAAAAATAAACTCCAAATGGATTAAAGACCTAGATATAAGACCAGACACTATCAAACTCCTAGAGGAAAACATAGGCCAAACACTCTCTGACATAAACGACAGCAACATCTTCTCAGATCCACCTATCAGAGTATTGACAATAAAAAGAAAAATAAACAAATGGGACCTAATTAAACTTAAAAAGTTTCTGCACAGCAAAGGAAACCCTAAACAACACGAAAAGACAACCCACAGAATGGGAAAAAATCTTTGCAAGTGAATCGACTGACAAGGGATTCATCTCCAAAATTTATAAACACCTTATGCAGCTCCATACCAAAAAAACATACAAGCCTATTAAAAAATGGGCAGAAGATCTAAACAGAGAGTTCTCCAAAGAAGACATACAGATGGCCGAGAAACACATGAAACGATGTTCAGTGTCACTCATTATTAGAGAAATGCAAATCAAAACCACGATGAGGTATCACCTTACACCAGCCAGAAGGGCCATCATCCAAAAGTCTACAAACAATAAGTGCTGGAGAGGGTGTGGAGAAAAAGGAACCCTAGTACACTGTTGGTGGAATTGTCAATTGGTGCAACCACTGTGGAAAGCAGTATGGAGATTCCTCAGAAAACTAAACATAGAACTACCATTTGACCCAGCAATCCCACTCCTGGGCATCTATCCAGAGAAAACCATGACTCGCAAAGACACATGTACTCCAATGTTCACTGCAGCACTATTTACAATAGCCAAGACATGGAATCAACCTAAATGTCCATTGACAGAGGAGTGGATCCAGAAGAGGTGGTACATATACACAATGGAATATTACTCAGCCACCAAAAAGAACGAAATACCAGCATTTTTAGCAACATGGATGGACCTAGAAACTATCATGCTAAGTGAAGTCAGCCATACAAAGAGACACCAACATCAAATGCTTTTACTGACATATGGAATCTGAAAAAAGGACAGATGGAACTTCTTTGCAGAACAGATGCTAACTCACAGACATTGAAAAACTTATGGTCTCCAGAGGAGACAGTTTAGGGGGTGGGGGGATGTGCCTGGGCTGTGGGATGGAAATCCTGTGAAATTAGATTGTTATGATCATTATAAAACTACAGATGTGATAAATTCATTTGAGTAATAAAAAAATTAAAACACACACACACACACACACACACACACACACACAGAAGATTTATTCCCAATCTGCTGAGAGCTCTCTGCTTCTTTGAGGATTGTCTCGACTGCAGAGAACCAATCTCATTTAACTCCATAACCCTTTTCCAGGGCAGCTTACTCAGCTGACCAGTTGACTTGGGAAAGCAATGTGCGGACCTGTTGACCCAACTTGAAACAACTCTTAGAGACTCCCAGCTAAATTTGTATCTTCCAATGGGATTGGCTGAGGGCTTGATTTGAATGCATCATAACCCCAATTCTCCCTCTTTCCAATACTGATTCCTTTTCTCTCCCCACTGTTGATCCCAGGAACACTCCCTAATAAACTTCCTACCTGTTAATATTCATCTCAGATTCGCAATGCACACTTTCTATACTAGGCTGTAAATTTAGTTTCAGATATGAATTTACCTATTTTGTTATCCACTGAATTCTGGAAGGCATACTTAGGAGATTAAAGACTATTTGTTTAATGAGACTGGCAAGGGAGTAAGATTGTGTTTGGGAATGGAGGTGGGAATTGGAACACGAGGTAGAGGACAGACTGATTCCTAGGAGCTTTAGCTTCTGTGAGTTTTGCTATTAGAAGAAATCCTCTCCTGCCTCTGACCTATAAGGAGCTCGATGGCAGTTCCTATAACTTTGCTTTTATGTTTTATTTATCCTTTGTTATTGGCATGTCTAAGCATAACAATCCCCTTTAATATAAAATTGATTCCATTTTTGAGAAGTTACTATATTCCAGAAACTGGGCAAAATGCTTTATGTGAGATCTTGAAATACTTTGTAGATTTTGAAAAAAAAAAATTGCACCATGATTTTTTCTATTATGTTTAGTGGTATTTAAATTCTTTGGAAATTGGCAGTCCACTTAAGGACTAATTATACTAATCTTTCTTAATTAGAATAATTGATTAATAACAAAATCTCATGCCTTACACTTGCCATGTAAGAGGATGTCAAGTGTATCATGGAGTCCAGGGCTCAGCAATGACACTGGGTCTCCCGGGGGAGAGCCATCTATGCCAGCCTGCCGAATCTTCTGTGACATTCTAATTAGCATGCCCTAGTGTCATTGCTGGTAGAATTACTCTTGGTTAATCAATGTCATTGCTGTTGGAACTGCTCTTGATTTATCAATGAAGAGTTAGTTCCCCACTCATAAAGGGAAGGGAGCAGTCAAAAGACCAAGAACCACATCAAACTAGAAAAGAATAACATAATAAAACAAACACGAATAGCTGGGAGAGAAGAGTGCAGAGAGGACTGCAAATCTTCAAATAAAAGAATAGCTTACGTGTGGGCATGAACAGATCTCTCTGTGAAGAACAGGAAATTGGCAAGAGGGACTTAAATTAGCAACTCATTTTATTTTTGTATTTGTTGAATCACCTCTCTATGGCTTCCTGGCACCCTGCTATAGTCCATGCCCTAGAAGAGTCAATAGTGGGGACCAATGGATGCAAACATGGTTACTATTCTAAGGCAAGTACTGACTGGGGAGTGAAGAGAGGGGACCAGTACACTTCTGGAAACTAGAACATTTGTCCAGGAGAGGTTAAGGCAATTCTCTCTCTGGGATTTTAAAAGGTTCTTTCAGGACATTTCTTAGCAAAAAAACATACTCTATTGAGTTATGTTTTCCAAATAATCCGCTTGAGGAAATCTTTGTATTTAAATAGGAGATTGTTGGGAGGAAAGAGGGCTTTCTTCTATTGATAGCAAGTTTACCAAAATCGTCGACTGTGAGCACAGCTTTATCCACTCACAAGAGAGACTGCAGTCAGAACTATGTTCCGATAAAAATAAGGCTTCTATTTTCTGCATTTATTTATATAATGTGGTGAAAATCACCCCATACTTCTCTCCAATGTGTTTATACCTATGGCAAATCCCTGAAGATCTGAGAAATTTCCACCACATCTTGGAGGAAGAGGAAGAACAGGTAGAAGAGGGACAGGAGGTGTGTCGACGTAAAGTCAAGACACTCACGCATCAGATTAGAGACAAATGTGCAACTGTGGGATTTGTGTAGCTTTATTTTCTATTTCTTCTAATTAAAAAAAAAAAAATCTCATGAGAGCTCCTGCTGTGACACACTAGGTTTAGAACCAGACTGCAGCAGCTCTGGTCACTGAGGAGGCTCAGGTTTGATCCTCCACCTGGTGATGTGGGTTAAAGGTTCTGGTGGTGCCTTAGTTGTGGCTTGGATTCAGTCCCTGGCCTGGGAACTTCATATGCTGTGGGTGCAGCCATAAAATTTAAAAAAAGAAAAACTTTCAAGAGGAAAGGGAATGATGGCTCTTAGCAGATTAGCTTTTTCTGGAGACTGTGCCTTAGAAATAATAATTTTCCACACATAGGAAGTAGTATGAACAGAGGACAGAGGCTTTGGATGCAGAAAGTCTTGGATTTAGATCCTGGATATGCCCCTCATTAACTGTTATCATAGAAGTTCACATCCAACACTGATTAATTTCATACCTGTAAGTCGCCTGTGTTGGAATACCGAGTTCCATGTATACAAAGGAAGCAACAGCATAAGAACTATATTTATTTATAATATGAATTGTGTATACATAAATAGATATAGATATAGATCGACGTAGTCTTTGGCTTTGATTTTTTTCAACTGAGAAAGACTAACTAGGAGTCGCTATTGTGGTGCAGTGGGTTAAGGAACCCATGTTTTCTCTGAGGTGGTATGTGTTCAATCCCTGGCCTAGCGCAGTGGGTTAAGGATCTGGCATTGTTGCCATTGCTGTGGTGTAGGTCAAAGCTGTGGCTCGGATTTGATCTGGGCCTGGGGAACTTCCATATGCTGTGAGTTTAGCTAAACCCCTCCCCCCTCAAAAAAAACCCAAGTAGTTTTAGGATTTAAATATCAGTGATTTAAATCACAGTTGTCCTTTCCTATACTATTGCCTTTCCTGTATTATTCCTTTTTAAAAGGCATTTTCACCTAGTCAGCAGAATATACTAAATCCTATGATTATGTTTTTTAAAAAACATTTTTAAGGAAGTTTATAAAAATATTCAAGTGAACTATTCAAATGGAGGTAAACTGCTAGGGGATATGGGAATTGGTTAGGCTGAGGGTGGAGAGAAGGGATGGAAATCATTATACCAACACCCTGGGGCAAGAGACATTACTGCAAACAGCCACGAAATCCAACTCTGCTCTTCATGGTAGACTGGGCCAAAAGAAAGCAAAGGCAATGAGATATGAAGTAAACCCATCAGTCTTTCCTGGCAATAACTCTACAAGAAACTGATAATACATATCCTTATATAAGAGATAGGCAGTTAGAATTGCTGTGTAAAATTGAGAGACCCAAATAAAAATAGTTTAAACAATTAGCAGCTATTTATGTAAAGGAAGGTCAGATGTAATGAATCCCAAGCTTGTTTGATAACTCCTCATACTGCCACCAAGGACCCAAGCTCCTATTTTCTAATCCATCATTCTCCAGGTTCCTATCTTTTGGTCTAAGATGGCTGCTGGAGCACTCACCATCACATCTGAGTTTCAGGCTGTCAGCAAGAAGTAAGCTCCCCAAATTATTTGTCCCTTTCCATTTATGAAAACTTTCCAGATGTCTCACAGAACACTTCCTCATCTATTTTGTTGGCTAGAATCTAGTCACATGTCACATCATGTAAGAAGATAGGGTTGGCTTGGAAATGTAGTCTTTTTCTGGGTAGTAGAGTACCGCTAAAAGTCTGATGAGCAAATGTCATCTCTGCCATGGACAGGGAAAAACAAAATGCGCAAAGTCTTCAATGACCATTTTATAGAAAATTCAAATGAGGTCTTTATAGAAATGTTTTATCAGAGACAATCAAACAAGTCCTTTGACCACCAAATATTGGTGCCTTTGCACTACCTTAGCCCAGGTCTCTGGGAGTTTAAGAGAAATAAATGCTGAAGCTGCAGAGAAACAATTACATATTTAACATGTTGCCTTAGTTCTCTAGGGACAACCTAATTTAAAAACAAAGTTCTTACAGGAAAGCAGAAATCTTGCTTTTATTCAGGAGATTTAATCAACATGAAGAACTTTAGCCTTCTAATAGGCAACAGATGAACAAAACTTTTGCCTGTGGTTACTGTAATAACTTAGTTGTAGGGAAAGTACTTTGTTTAAAGCAAATATTTATGTACTGTGTATCTGGAGTTCTCCCCATCCCTTCAGCTCTAAAGGGGATTGATTTGGGCCCCACACCCTGGACTGTGGATGACCAGAGCCCTTTCCAAGATTGCCAGAGGGCCTTGATCTCATGGTCACCTCTGACTTTGGACACCTGCTTACACCAGGTGGCTCTGATTTTGTGAACCGAATTGCTGTCTTGAATTTTGTTCCTCTCCAATACTCTAAGATAAGACATAGATATTTTCCATACACACACACACACACACACACACACACACACACACACAAACGCAGCCCCCTTCACAAAATGGATCAACAAAAAATAAACTCCCATACAAGGTAATTTTGTGTGAAAAGAAGACTTTCCTGAAGTGTATCAGAGTATGTATCACATACACATGAACAAATTCAAATTAACCTGTAGACATCACTAGGGACATTTTTTTTGGCAGCTTCATTCTCTTTTCTACTTCATCCAATCCCTTCTCAGTTCCATACAATTTTACTGGCTTCTCGGCTCTCAAATACGGAGAGACAAACCTCTCTTTATCACTTATTCCCAAGATGAACTTTTCAAGTTCAAATTCCACTAAACAGCATAGCTGGACAGCAGTTGTGGTTGCATGTAGCAGGTTTTGTAGGCGCCATACCCGCACAGGGCTGCCTTTGGCCCATGGCCTGTTTTCAGTGAAAGTGATGATGAATGTAAAAGGTGAATCCCAGCATCTATGAGTGAGTACATGGCAGTTATCTAAGGAGTGCTAGGTATTATTGTTATTAGGGTAACACTCTTCAATTGATACTCCTTTTCTCATTGAGAAAAATGTTGAGGCTGTCTATTCTTCTGGGGCAGAATCCAGACAGGGATCATGGCCAGCTAGTTTTCAGGATAGGCCAATTCTCGGGGTGATTTCATAGGAACACCAGGCTATGTTTCTCAGTTACTGTATTTCAGTGGCAAACTGCAGAGCAAACCATTCAATGGTCAAGCACATGAACACTGAACAGCAGTCAATTGATTCATTCATCACTAAAGAAAGGTAATAACTATCATATAAAGTATCAAATTGCTGACTAAGCTGATTAAGAATAATTTACTCTGGGTTTCATAAGGCAAATAAGTAAAATGAACAACCAGCCAACATCTTGGAAACATCCACCCCTTTGTATTCTCACTTCTGTCCTGCGCAGTCTTGCCTCTTAGTCCCTTCATTAATTTTCTCCCTTAACCTACCCTGCTTTTCCCCCTCTTATCTTTCCTTTTTCATTCTTTTTCCTCCTTAGAGCCCTTGCTTTGATTGATTATAATTTGAGAACTACATAAGTTTACTTTTCCTTTGAATTCATTACACGTATTTTATAAATAATCATTTTCAATTTTCAAAGCAGATGGACCATTTTCCTCCATAAGTAAAGCAAAATATCTTAAGTTTATTTATTTATTTACAGTCAATTGATTTTCCTTTTGAGGATACTAATCCTTGAGGAAATGGTTTATTCATACTAGCCCAAATGTTTCTTCTCCAGGCTGCGTCTTGCTCTCTCCGTGTGGTTTCTCAACTCTAGTCTCTCAAGTTATTATTCAACCATTTCTTGAAGGCTTATTATTTGTCAGACACTGAGCCAGATACTGTGGATTAAATAAGATTTGGCTCTCTTTCTCAAGGATCATGTAGCATATTTGGAGAAACAAGATATAAAAATACACACCTATTTTAAGCGAGTGATCAAGACATTCTTTTTTTTTTTTTTTTTTTTTTTGCTTTTTAGGGCTGCTCCTGTGGCATATGGAGGTTCGAGGCTAGGGTTCAAATCGGAGCTACAGCTGCTGGCCTACATCACAGTGACAGCAATGCAGGACCTGAGCCGTGTCTGCGACCTACACCACAGCTCATGGCAACACCAGATCCTTAACCCACTGAGTGAGGCCAGGGATTGAACCCACAACCTTACGGTTCCTAGTCAGATTTGTTTCCACTGCGCTACAGTGGGAACTCCAAGACATTCTTTTTTATTTTTATTTTTTTGCTTTTTAGGGCCATACCCACGGCATATGGAAGTTCCTATGCTAGGGGTCGAATCGGAGCTACAGCTGCTGGCCTACACCACAGCCACAGCAACGTGGGATCAGAATCACATCTGTGACCCACACTACAACTCATAGCAACACCGGATCCTCATGTATGCCAGTCAGATTTATTTCTGCTGTGCCACAACAGAAGCTCCCTCAAGACATTCTACATAAACGCCTTACTGTATGTCCTGTTAAGAGGTTTAACAGTTAAATACACCAAACCCAGTTTAGGATAAAATTATATTGTCCTTAATTTCCTAGGAGCAGACTAAATTCTAAGAAAAGACACCGCTTCATACCCTTAGAAAAGAGAACAATGAGTATGCTTGTTTTCTTTCAGAATGGGATTTGAAAAGGTAGCATAGTCATGAATCCTATCAACGGCAATATTTTCTCTTTTTTTGAGGATTATTGTAACAGATTTACTCCATATTCTAGATCTGCTATCTATGGCATTCACTCAAAATAGAGTATCACTTAAAAGAAAGGCACTTCTTTCTTGAAATATATGACTCATATTTCATTTAAAATGTCATTTTAGATATTATAGTTAAGTACCTGGATTCAATCAGGCAAAGATAGCAGTATATCCTCTATAAAAGGAACTTCAGGGAGAAAAAAGTAGGTCTTTTTTTTTTTTTTTCCATTGAAGGAAGGAAGAAAATACTTTCTTAGGTTACTCACTGGTTGCCAGAGATGAGGAATAAGTTATGTGACTTCAAGAAGTCCTTAACCAGCAGGAAGAGCACATCCTTCCCTTTTGACATCTTGGGGACAGCTGAATGAGGCTGACCATTTTCACTTTCAAGGCAATGCGTTTTTTTTTTTTTGCAGCTACACCTGTCACATATGGAAGTTCCCAGGCCAGGGTTTGAAAGAAAACTGCAGCTGATGGCCTATACCACAGCCACAGCAAAAAGGGATCCAAGCCACGTCAGTGGCCAACGAAGCTTGCAGCAACACTGGATTCTTAGCCCACTGAGTGAGACCAGGGATGGAACACATATCCTCCCAGAGACAAGGTTGGGTCCTTAACCTGCTAAGCCACAATAGGAACTCCAACAATGCATGCTTTTATGTCACCTTTGCATCTGGGAGGCTCACAGATCTGTGGCCTCATCTGAGATCACAGGTCATCATAGAGAGAGGTAGATGAGAATTCACAAAGTTTCATATATTTTTAATACATCCACTTGGTTTTATTTTATAAGGAATAAAATTTCTACATGGAGCACAGGGGCAGAAGCACAGAGAGGGGGAAATGTGTTCATATGTCACCAGCAGATTCTACACAATATTGTTCCCCTGACTTAATTCACAAAGGCAGCTTCCCAGAGACTTTGAACTACTTTGGGCATGAGGCGGGAGCAGGTGGGGGTGGGGGCAAATGTAGAGCTGGCAATTGTAGGCATTTAGGATGCTAAAAAAAGATATTGCAGGAAAGGAAAATAGAATGAGGAAAAGAATGCTGGCTTGATCAGGGAGAGAAAATCATAAAGCGTTTCGGGACCTCTGGTTTAGAGGAGAGCGAGATCAATGAAAGGTCTTGAAACTATGTGTGAATATTCTGTTTAGTGGGCCTGAGAATTTTCTATTCTCAACCAAACCCACTAGTGTGTGTGTATGTGTGTGTGTGTTTAAATAGGAAATGGATGCACATTTAGCATGTCTAAAAGGCTTACAAATGCATTCAGTGAGAATGTTCTTACAATCACCGCCTCTAAGCCATTCAAGTCCCAATCCTGGAGGCAGACGATGTTACCATCTTCTTGTGTATTTTTCCAGAGCTATTTGATGCATATATAATATGACTATATTTATTCTCTCCTGTTGCCAGTACGGAGGAAGGGTTTTTGAGACTTCTGTGTTGACATTTTTTTCTTGTTAGTCAAGCCATCTGAGAGTTGGATGGTCCCTCCACAAAAAAAGACAAGCTTGGGACAATTAGCACTGACTGGAAGGCCGACTTGTTTTCCTGAGATAAAATAGAAAATGGAGAAGTAATTTGCTGAAAATGGAGCAATACATGCAATTAATTTAATGTTAGGAAACCTGTGTTTGTGTGTGTTTTGGAACATATAAGGGCATGGTGCCCTGATTTAGGTTATAGGGGAGGCATTGCTGAGTACAACAGTAAAGAGGACTGGGAATGTGACCTCAGCAAAGAAAGGATGTCCTTCAGAGCTATGTTAGATTATAGTTTAGGTAAATTTTTCAAGAATTGTTGCATAATATTCATTTTTAGAAGTTTAGGAACTTAATTTCAAAGTCATGTCCAGAAGGAAGGCATGAGTAGCCTTGGACCTATGAGCTCCTACTGTCCATGGCTATGGTATAGCCTATTCCCACCTTAAATTCCAACTCCTCCAAGCCAGAAATTGTGCTTTATTTATCCTTGCATTTCTTACCTAGCCTAATGCATGGAACCTGGTAGCTATTCTATGAATAAATACGTACTGAATGAATGAGTGTGTGAGTTAATTTCTGTATCTTTTGATAATGAGTGTTTCATTTGAGCTTTGATGAACATAAAAAGGCATAATAGTCCAGTTTTCAATATTTCTTCATAAAAACATTCCATGAAATACAAGGTGCAATTCTTATGTCAGTTTTGCTAGATTAAGATGTTAGTGAAGAAAAATTCATGAGCCTTGAAATTCTTTTTTTAGCTGTGCTACCTCCACTTTCCAAAAGGGCAAATGAACATCTGTGTGTCTGGAACAAATGACAAATTAAAAATAAGAGATTAATTAAGCATTGGATCAACAGTTTTAACACAAATTTTAGTACAATAGAAGTAGAAGAAATCAATCATTTCAAGTTTACTATATTGGGGGGTTGGATTTTATTGATTAACTTACTTAAAAAGTGACTCAGTCTGAACAATTAGAATATCAGGCAAAGAACATAGGCTTTTACATATAAAACAAGCTTTGGAAGGATTGTCCATTAAACATTATGATTGCTGCAAAAAAAATAATAACATGCCTTGCACAGCTTTGTTATCAGGAAACTTTACATTTGACATTTTGGAGGCAAAGAAAGCGAATGGCTTGAAAAGTTGAAAAGCCAATTCATCATGATGCCTGACATTTGGGAGCTGATATTATCATATGCAATTTAAAATTCAGAATTTATAAAGTGCCATCATATAATACAGACCAGCAAATAAAGGGTCTTGCTGAAATGTCTGTACTTATCTAGGAAAGCAAGGTCGTCACAAAAAGTTGATGATTTTGAGTTTGATATTTATGGGTTTGAATTTGAATATTTATTTCTCCCCTCCTCACCCTCATATTTTTGAAAATAATGAGTTCATACCTTCTGAAACCAACAAAATTCTATATACAAGAAACTGATTTTATATAGGGAGATTTAAACATCTGCTACATGACCTCTGTTATTGTGGTCAAGGGACATTTCTTGAACACGTTTCATGTGATGTTTGTTGATCACTGTTTGCTTTATTTCTACTCAAAATATGAAAGCCCATGAAAATATGTTCAAAGCTACTCTGAGGGTTCTGCTGAGAAACAATGGTCGTCCTGCTGCTGCTGTGTGCTTATATGTAAGGTTTTATACTCCAGAGATTACTGTCTGGTAATATCAGGAGATATTTTTCAGTAACATCTGCATAAGAATACATCCAATTGGTTATATTCAGATTAATTTCGGGAGTCATAGTCTCAAAGTCACGGAAAGTGCCCCTCAGAGTCCTGGGACCCAGAAAAACTTCTTGGCCCTGAACCTGATCATCCACTTTCTTTTTCATCAAGGGAATCAACATTAAGATGGAGAAAAGGACATGAACCATTTTACACTTGCTCGCTTCCTTGCCCAGCATTGATAATCTTGCTGTTCTCCTGAAGACTGTGTACTATGCTTAGCTTTCTTGTGGTTACTCTCAGATCAGCAGAACGAAATATTCCCTTTCTTCTTTCCTTGCAAATAGATTAAGAAAAAGCACCCAGTGATTTGTACAATTGACAACTGCAACCATTGCTCCAGGGCAGCTTGAGAAAAACTCATATTCTCTCTAACATAACCCAGAAGTGCCTGTTCATCTACCTTATGGCAGTGGCATGCGTTTCATTGTTGCTCCGTGATCAAATTCAGAAGAGAGATAGCTGCTGTATTTTCAATTGATACGAAAATAGCTGGTTGTACTAGACACCATCTGACGTCAATGGAATCATTAAAAAGCAGTGACCAGTCTGCAGAACCTCTCTGCGGAAGCGATTGCAGCTCGAAGTGCAGATACTTAAGCCATATAATTTTTTTTCCTTTGGACAGACATCTTCTGTCACAAGATAATTTCATCAATCATTTTAAAAACATGTGGTCAGAGCTCAAGTTCTTTCTGCTATACTGTGGTGCATAATCCTGTATAAAAAGTCAGGATTCGTGGCGTGTGGAAATAATGGAAATGGAGAGTTGAGAACTTCAGGAAATTTCTTAGTAGACTCCTAAATAGACTTGAGCCTACAACTTAGCTCCTTCTGTATTGATTTCCAGACACAGGCTTTTGGGCTAAAACTTAAAGGTGACTAAGGCAGGAGGCCCTGGACAACAACCAACATGGTGCTGAGGCCCACTTACAAATTCTTTCTAAGAGACAGAACTTTCACTTCGACAAAAGAACAGAGAACACTCTCATGATCTCTTTTTACTTTATCTCTCCTCCATCTTTCATCATACCCCAGTGCAATTCTTCTAAAATATCTTCTGATTATGCCAGCCTCTTCTTCAACAACCATACATGCCTCCTGATGTCTATATTCTTTTTAATCAGGCCAACTCATACATGTCCTAGCCAGAGGCCAATTAAACAAATCTTTGGTTTCCCCAGGCCTTTGGACCCTAAATTTTACACTACTCCTGCTTTTTGTTATGCACCCATTCCTGAAACCCACTTGCCTTGTGATACTCTTGTCGTCACGCGGAGTACTTACGGTTCACACTTGATAGATTTAGCTTTACTAATGTCGAGCAGTTGTGTTCTCTTTTGAACACAATTTGTCATAGTCTTGCAATGACTTAGGTAACATTCTGTTCAACTAATATCCAGATCTAGGTCTCATGCCAGAATATGACTCACCTCCATCTTGGGAATGGGTCATGTCCTCCCTCATTACCTATAGGATAACACCCATAGCGCTAAACTCCAATCCATCATTCCAGAATCTTCTATCAATTCCCTCCATACGCCATATATCAGTCTCTGAGCCCACCACAATCTTTCATTCTTCCATTCTTTTGTCATGCTGCCTTACACTTGTAAAATCCTTCCGGTATTTCCCATTTAGCGCATGCACGTTTTAACATCAACCTCAACCAATATCCCAACCCCCCACCAACTTCATTGATTTAATTTACATGTTCCCATGGAAATGCATATTGATTACACTTGTAATTGTTTGATGTTCCTCTGTTTTCCCCTCAAAATTAACTTTCTATAATGAAACTAATATTTTATTCATTTCTGTATCCTCAGATGTAGATACAACACAGTCTATCAAATGATGGTTCAAATGTTTGAGCATATGTTGGTTTTGAAATTTGTGCCACTTAATACTTAAATATATTTCATCTATGCATCATTACCCTTGATTAATCATAAACCTGATGTGTAGCAAGCATTTTTAAAATACTTTATATACTGCTAGGTCAGTGTTGAGAATTTATACTCAATGAACTCTGTTTTCTTGATATTCGCCTCTGGTTTCTGTTTATAATGTGAAATATTCATCTAATATATATTCTTTTATACTTAAAATTTTAGCCTTTACTGTTTCTTAGGGAGATAAATTTCTTAGCAATATTGCTTCACTTCTTCATTCCCACTAACAAGATGGCTCAAATCTTATCTGAGTAGGACTAAAACACAAGGAAGCTACTTACCTATAGGTGGAAAAGATTGGTAAGGAAAGTTAAAGTTAACTTGAGGGCCCACATCACAAAGGATATCTATTAATGATATATCCTTTGGTTATGTGTGTGTCCTGTTGTCATCATTCAATAATTGAGAGGGGGCTTTGTTTCCATCTAAGTTCTCTTCCTAAGCACATCTGGAGATGCTCACCTTGTCCTACGATTAATATCTTCAGCCAGTTCACCCATCTGCCTTCTCAAGAGCTACCCACACTATCACACAGTATCTAAAATTCATTATTCCCAAGGTTTGAACCAATGATACATCATTCCAAATGTGTGCATCTTGGAATCTCTTCCATTTTCATAATTAGCACAACAATTTCTTAATTTTTCTCAAGTTAGAATCATGAGAATAATCTTAGACCCATTTCTTCCTGACCGTCATACTGAGTCAAAAACTAAATCCTGTTTATAAACCCACCAGGAGTTCTCATTGTGGCTCAGTGGGAATCTGACTAGTATCCATGAGGACACAGGTTCAATCCCTGGCCTCACTCAGTGGGTTAAGGATCCGACTTTGCCATGAGCTATGTTGTAGGTCGCAGACATGGTTCAGATCCCACATTGCTGTGGCTGTGGTGTGGGCTCACAGCTACAGCTCCAATTCGACCCCTACCCTGGGAACCTCCATATGCCATGGGCACGGCCATAAAAAAAAAAAAAAAGACACACACACACACACACACACACACACATAAAATAATAAACCCACCTACCTTTTTTCACTTCAACTGCTCTTACTATAGTCCAAACCATCATCATCTCTTTTCTAAATTCTTACAAAATATTTTTTTTGGTTCTTCTACTTTATACTCCATATAGCATCCAGAGTAATCTTTTAACAAACAAATATGATTACTTGCCTCGCATCTTTAATGGCATGGGACTGCCTTTAAAATAGTCTGGAATGCTTCTCACAATCCACAAGATCTTCCATAACCTCTGTCTCAAGCGCATCCCCTCTCAACCTTCATGAGCCTCACTGGAATTCTTTCTAATTCCTGAGCATTCCATGCTTCCACTTAGTACTTCTCCCCGAGCTCTGCTTGAACTTTCCTTCCTCTTTATTTACCTGGCACCCACTTGTCCTTTAGAACTCAATTAAAGCATCACTTCTTCTAGGAGCCTGCTATGATACTTAGATTAAGTCAGGTAATGCTTTTGTATGTACACTCACTTATACTCATTAAATTCACTTCATATATCACATTTGTGATTATGTAACTATTTGCGTAATCATTAGTTTCAGTTTTCCTTGCTATAATGTAAATCTTTTTCCAGGAGGACAAGTAGGTTTATATTCCATTCACTTCTGCATCTGCAACATATAGGAGATTACCTGGGAAAAAAAGGGGCATTCAATGAAAAGACTAATTCAATGAATGAAAGACTGTCTCTTCTCTTTGAGAGGTCAGCTATTTGTTGAGATTATGGATATTTAATTTAGGCTTGGGTGTATGATTGACATCTTTGTGGCTAAACTGATGAAAACACGTGAAACACTGGATTACACATTATTCTTTGCACCAAAATTGCTTTCCTTTTAACTGCCTTGGTAAGAAGCTCTTCACTCCAAAACAACAGGTACAGGAAGACAGCGGGATCTATTGGAAATTTCTCAAGTCAAGAAGAGGTTTTGTGATTCCGAACTTACATTAGTGAATTGCTTAGGTTGGCATGCCATTGGCAAATCAGATCTTGTCCTTTTGTTTGAGTGCGTCGATAAATATGTGTTTATAACTTGTTGGGCAGATATAGGTTGTCTAATCCCTGATAGCCACGATGATGCAGCTGCCAATGGAAAATGCAGGGCAATTAAATCTGAATCAGTAACAATGGCTAAGAGCAATTGCATGAAGGAGTGACATAATTAGACTTCATATTGTTTGGCCTGTTTCAGGACACATGGAATGTGGTTTTGGCATATATATGTGCATGTGTATGGTATACATACCATATATATACATATATATTGTAACCATGTTGTTATTAGTAAGTAATTCAGGACTCTTGGGAATAGAATAAATTTTTTCTTTCTTATACCTCCCATTTTAGTGCAAAGAACATGAGCTTCAGAGTCAGGAAGTCCTACTTACAAATTTGGCAGTGCTTGGAGAGGTCCTGCTTCTTTGACTTCACAGCTGTCTATGCTGAAGTAAATAATGTGTATAAAAAGGCTTGCAGATAGTAGAAGCCACATAAATGTTAATTTTCTTTTCCCACATAACATCTCCTATTTCTCCCTTTCTTTTTCTTTAATTTAATTCCCTTGTCTTGGTCTTTTAGTCTATGAAGATCTGGGTGACTGTCTTTAATTCACAGGATATTGGCTGGCTAGGATCTTGGCTTGCAGATTCCCTAGAATTCTATAACTTAGGGAAATTTAAGCCTTCTTTAAGAACATTAGTAACTAGTGAAAAAGTCTCCTTCTCTGTTTTTACTGGTCCAGAGTCTGTTTTCATTGACTGAAGAGTGAAGGATCGTTCTTCTGTATAGTACATATCTAGTGTTATGCCCTTGAGGCAAGGAAGAAAACTTAAAATTCATCCTGCACCATTAAAACATATGAATCCCCTGAATGTTTTCCACAGAAAAATTGGTTCATGTTTTTCTCAGGCAGGCATACCAAGCCAGGGAAAAAAAGGTCTACCCAACCTCTAACTCACAGAACTGATCTGGTGCTTATGAACCCCTGGAATTGGAAGTTTATTCCTGTGGGTGTTAGTTCCCTTGCACTTTCAGCTTGCACATCTGTGGGTTTAGGTGCCCAAGGGTCTGCAGCAATAACAACAGGAAGCACTGGGGCAGAAGGAAAGAAATGAAATCAGTGAGAGTCCACCCAGAACTGGAGCAAGACACGAATGAGGCCCAGAGCATCACAGGGATGTATAAGAGATGTCTGACCAATTGCTGGCCGAGTTCTCTTTTCTAGACACTGGCATGGCTCACTTTACCTTTGAGCAAAGGTGGGTCTTTGCTCAAATACCACCTTCTCAGTGAGACTTGCCTAACTTCCCATTTAAAAATGTAGTCACCAACTTATTCCAAATCCTCCTTCCTTGATTTTATTTTTCCCATGTTACTAATATACTATAAAATTACTTATTTATTTTATTGTCAGTCTCTTTGCTAGACTTTAAGCTTTAGGACAGTTGTGATTTTTGTCCATGTTTTCATTGTTGAATCCCCATCCTAGAGCACTCTATGCTTTCAGTAAATATTGGATAAATGAATTATTTATAAAAACTCTTGAAACTGGAATTTTTAGCTTTGACAATACACTTGAATGAAATATATACAACATTTTCGAGTTCCTGTCATGGCTCAGCGGAAACAAATCTGACTAGTGTCCATGAGGACGCAGATTTGATCCCTGGCCTCACTCAGTGGGTTAAGGATCCGGAGTTGCCCTGAGCTGTGGTGTAGGTCACAGACACGGCTCTGATCCCTTGTTGCTGTGGCTGTGGTGTAGGCCAGCAGCTACAGCTCCGATTTGCCCTTTAGCCTGGAAACCTCCATATGTTGTGAAAAAAATATATATATATACATATATATAAGTATATATATATATAAAACGTTCTAGTCAAAGCATAGACAATGTGTTTATTTTGTCAAATAATCAAATATTTTAAGCACTGAAAAATAGGATGGAGTATTTCCTAGGTAGGTCCTAAAGCAAGCAAATTACTGAATGAGAAGACTCTTTAATGTTCACTGATCAACAGGATGTTTATTTGCCTCTTTATTCTCCCAAGTTGCCTTTTAATAACTTTCTCTATTGATCTGTACCATTAAATTTCTATGGAAATAATTTAAAGGATTAGCAACAAGCTCATTCATTGTCGTGACCTCTGCCAGGTGTTGAATGGTAACAAAAGATCTGCCAGCAGATCCCTGGTGTTGAATGGTAACAAAAGAAGGCTTGTGAATGCCAAGTTCTAAACAAAATGGAGTGTGGACACAAGAACTTGTGGAAAAAATGATTTGCATTAATTCCCATAAGCACATATGATAAGTTATGATCTATGTTATTAAAAATAATCATTATTGTTAAGAAGATATAGAAATAGTTACACTTATTTCCTTGGTAATCTCTTTAAGTCTCATGGATTTAAATCCTAACAACACTTGAATGATTACATCTTGGAACTTTCCTTTGAAATCCAAACACACATATGCAACTGTTTCCGTGGCATCTTCACTTGGAGTTTATGGGTTTATGGAACAAGTGTGTCCAAAACCGAATCCTTACCTACCCAAGTTTTCCCCCTTAGTTACTCTTTCATTGTTTGCCTCCTTTCAGCTCATATCAAATCAAATTTTCTTTGGAGTCAACCTTATGTTTTCTTTCCTTCTCACTCCATGACGTCCTGATTTATATATTGTCAAAATTCAGTCAGAATCCCTCGCATCTCTTTCATCTCTGCTGCTACTGGCTCATAACACCGTCATCTACAGTGACATGTAATGGGGGAGTTCTAAGAAAATGACACACTGGTTGATCAGAACATTTTTATAGTTACATAGCAATGTAACATGATCCTAATATCCAGGACTTGTATTTCTTTGTTGTATTGTCAGTATATAAGAAAACATATGTTCCAAATAGGTTTTTACACACTAATAATTCAAATTTTATTTTTCAATATTTTTTTGGGGGGGGTGGCCTGAAGCATATGGAAGTTCCTGGGCCAGAGATCAAACCCTGCACCACAGCAGTGACCACAGTTATCTCTGTGTCCTCTCCTTTTCTTATAAGGGCACCATGACTGGATTAAGGTGGGCCCTATCTCCAGTTATGGTGTCCGTATAAGAGGAGAGGAGGGAGTTCCCGTCGTGGCTCAGTGGTTAACGAATCTGACTAGAAACCATGAAGTTGCTGGTTCGATCCCTGGCCTTGTTCAGTGGGTTAAGGATTTGTCGTTGCTGTGGCTGTGGTGTAGGCCAGCGGCTACAGCTCCGATTAGACCCCTAGCCTGGGAACCTCCATATGCCGTGGGTGCAGCCCTAGAAAAGGCAAAAAAGACAAAAAAAAAAAAAAGAAGAAGAAGAGAAGAGGACACAGAGATAAATATAGAGAAGGCATTGTGGACTAGGAACCAGAGATAGGAATGATTCACCCATTAGTCAAGGACTTCTGAGAATTTCCTACAACTACCAGGATCTAGGAAAGAAGCATGGAAGTTTTTACCTCAGAGCCTCTGTGAATTAACCAGCCTTGCTGACACTTTCAGTTCAGATTTCCAGCCTCCAGATGAACTGTGAAAAAATAAACTTCTGGTTAAAAAAATAAATAAATAAATAAACTTCTGGTTTATTAAGCCATCCTGTTAGTAAAGGAAGGTGTTGGTAATTACTGGTAAATAAGACAAAAAAATCACTTTTGACTCGTGAGCTGCTAGTACTTTTTTTGATTTTTCAGTGTTAGCTTAAAAACTTGTTTTTACGTGGTAATAGCCACTTGGAAGGGTCTTTCCTTCTTGAAACATCATAAGAAATTATGCCTGCTGAAATGGCAGCTAAAATCTGGAAATATAGCCTTGTGGAGGATCTAATTACATGCGAGCATCTAAGTTTTCAATTATTAATAAAAACTTTCAAGATGAGAAGTAAGCTACAGAAAATCCCATAGTGCTCCTAAATATTCACACACACACACACACACCACTTTACTTTATCCACTGCCTTTTTTTTTTTTTTTTTTGCTTTTTTTAGGGCAGCACCTGAAGCATGTGGAAGTTCCCAGGCTATGGGTCCAATGGGAGCTACAGCTGCCAGCCCATGCCACAGCCACAGCAATGTCAGATCAGAACCACATCTGTGACCTTCAACACAGCTCACGGCAACACCGGATCCTTAACCCATTGAGTGAGGCCAGGGATTGAACCTGCATCCTCATGGATTCTAGTTGGTTTCACCAACCACTGGGCCATGAAGGAAACTCCCTATCCACTGCCTTAATTCAAAAAATCTTTGTCTTAGGAATAAGGTCAATTTAATTTGGCCAGTGGTTTCAACTGTGGCCCCAAGGACTGAGCTAATGCCTTCTGGATCTCTTGTGATTAGCAGTGATTAGGAAGGAATGATTTGACATTACCGAGACTATAATTTTCTCCGAGTATAGAATTTATTTGACTATATTGCCACCATCTTCTGGAAATGGTCTCTTTCAGAATTGCCTGTCACTTCCCCCACAGTAAGAATTCAACATCTTATCCAGACTAAAGAGCACACCTACACCCCCCATATATCATACATCTTGGGATGTACAGTTTATACACTTTTACATTTTCCTTTTTCCTCTTTTTATATGAGTCATTGGCTTTATTTTTATATTCTCTGTGGTGCTTAAGCATATATGCCTTTTGAATGAAAATCTACTTTATTTTATGAATGTCTTAAAAAATACAGATTCTTAAAGTTTTCAATTATGACATCTTAATTGCTTCTTGAATGGGAATAATACTTTACAACACACTATGTTATAGATAAGAGCCTGATATTTAAAAAATATTAATTAACAGATGACTCCAAGGAAAGCATATGTGGAAATTTTCTCTTATATTTTTGCAACTTTTCTGTAAGTTTGTAATTATTTACAATAAGTTTTCTTTAAAAGACTCCAAAACAGGAGTTCCCATGGTGGCTCAGCGGGTTATGAACCTAGTATTCATGAGGATGTGAGTTTGATTCCCTACCCTGTTCGGTGGGTTAAGGATCTGGCACTGCCATGAGTGTGGTATAGGTCACAAGTGTGGCTTGAATCCTGAGTTGCTGTGGCTGTGGTGCAGGCTGGCAGCTGCAGTTTTGATTTGACCCCTAGCCATGGAACTTCTGTATGCCTCAGGTGTGGCCCTAAAAAGAAAAAAGAAGACCCCAAAACATAAAAGCTGAAAATCTTCTTAACTTAGTTTTTACTTTCTCATCTTTGGAAATCAGAACTGAAGTCAAAGTGATCAAGGCTGATCTGATGAGTAGAGGAAGGCAGTGCCTCCTACAGGACATGATTTCAGGGCGGTGGAAAGGCGGTAAAGGACATCTGATTTGCACTTGAATAGAGCAACTTCTCCCATCTTCTAATTCAGAGCTTCAGCTTTCCCTGTAAATCATCATTTCCCCATTCTCTGTCCATCCTCATGTGTGTAGCACTTGACTGGGAGATTGACTTCAAGCCTATCTTAAACCAATGTGAGTCTTTCCTTTTTTTTTTTTCAGTTGAAAATTACTGGGGACAAGAAATACTTTTTGGTCATCTTGACTCTGTGAAAAAGCCTTACTTAAATATAGTCAATGAAGAGGCAAGTAAAACTGAGAAATGGAGAAAATTTAAGCCTTAATGATAATGTGTGAGGGCAGCAGACCCAGTTATTCCCGAAGATACTTTTTATTATTATTATTAAAGTATAGTTGATTTACAATGATTCATCAAGTTCTGTTTTACAACAAAGCAACCCAATCACATACATCCCCCTGTGCTGTACAGGTAGGATCCCGTTGCCCATCCATTCCAGATGTAACAGTTATATCCAAAGCTACTTCTTTCTCAGTTTCGATTAGCCAGAAAAGTACCCTCCTCTCCTTTTTGGCTTAAATTTAGTTGGATTTCTATCACTTACAAACTGAGAAAGTGAAAAATAGTTTGGACTGGGAAAGTAAAATCTGCCTGGCCATTCATCAGGCTGGAATAACATGCATAGATAAAGCCAGGTCTACAGAACTAACCCAAGAACATGCTGGAGTTTTTAAAGTGTCACACTAACCCCCTTCTTGAGTGAGTATGGCTATTTGAAATTCTGTCAGTAAGAATGGGGAGTTCCTGTTGTGGCACAGTGGAAACGAACCCAACTGGCATCCATAGAGATGAAGGTTCGATCCCTGGCCTTGCTAAATGGGTTGTGTGGGGATCCGGCATTGATGCGGTTGTGGCATAGGCCGGCAGCTGTAACTCTGATTTGACCCCTAGCCTGGGAACTTCCATATGCTGTGTGCACAGCCCTAAAAAGAAAAAAAAAAAGATTTCTGTCAGTAAAAATAAAATGTCCCACTCTTGCATGCAGGATCGAAGTCGCTTTAACAAAAGAAAGCAGCCTCAAACCACAACCTTCTGCATCTGTCTTCACGCTATAGGGCCAAAGGAAACAGGACCAGGGGTCCGTTTGGCAGTCTAGACCCTTTATACAATCTTACTTTGCTATGAGCCTATCAAAAATAGGCCTAAATTTGTGTTTAAATTTCACCTACACTCCACCCCTGCACAGAACTCGGTGATAGCTCTCTGTTTTCCTTAGTTTGGTGAAATAATCCATGTCTAATCTTCTGTGTGGCCTCTCATTGCAGCTCTGTATAAACCTGAGTTCATGAGACCAGTAGCTTTAGGTGGACTAGGCTTGGTTTTCTTCTTTCCTATAATAATTCCTTCACTCAAATTGTCTGTTTTATAACCAAAGATGTGGTCATTAACTCTTCTCCCAAAGTAAATCTCTTAGAGAAGAGTCAAGACTTAGCAACTGTTCTAAAGCTGGACTCCACAGCCTGGCTACTCAGAGGAGGTTGTCTATTTTAGCATCATTTGGGAGCTTGTTTGAAAGGCAGAAGCTAGGGCCCCCATCCCTTTTTCTTGAATCAGAATCTGTATTTTATTAAGATTCTGGTCATTGTTTGCACAGTAAATCTTGCAAAGTGCAGCTCGAGGGAGTCCTAGGAATTTCCACAGGATTCCCCAGGAAAACTGGTAGAAGGGAGCACAGGGCCATTGGCCTTTTCCTTATAAAAGTCGTCTGTCATATACCATTTTGTGAGTTTCACTTTTCTGTAAATGCTTCTTTAAGGTAAAAACAAAAAATCAAAACCTGCTATTTTAAGTTCTATTAATACTTCACTTTGAATAATGTCATCAGAATTGTTTGCGAGGGAGTACATTTTTTTCTGGGATAGATAGGGGAAGGAAGAATCCCAGTAATGAGGAGCTGGGAAGCTGTACACAAAGTACCCTAACCCAGGTTTTCATTTGTAGATCTTATGGAGATGATGCTGGTCCCTTGAGGCCACTTGCATCTGGGGTCCTAGAATGAGTCTAAATAACAGAATTGGGAGGGTAGGTCTATCAGAGGCCAATTTGTATAAGAACTAAGGAAACCTCTAGGATAATCTCCTGAGAGATGGAGAACACAGGAAGATAAATGTGACAAAGAAAAAAGCCTTGGTCCTTAGCAGGGAAGTAGTTATTTTGAGAATAGCATGGTGATTGCCACTAAAATTAATTTCTGTCCCAAGCCCATGGTTGGAGGAGATATAGAGGTAGAGAGAGAGAGAGAGAAAGTAGAGTTGAATGAGTTTTTCGCCACTGATCTTTGGTAATCATCAGGACAAGAGAGCCCCTCTAGTAGAGTGTAGCATAAAGACAAAAACATTTCCTCAACCATCTTCACTTGGCCATAGACCACTCACCCTTTGGCACATGGGGACTTTACCTCTGTAGTGATACTCCGTTGGGGGTAAGCAGTGTCAACTGGGTATACTGCTGGCTCTGGTGGAGAATGAGCAATGACTAGCAGGCGGGGATTTAAGATGAGATAGCAGCAGCAGCCAGTAGCCAGAAACCATGGAGTTTTACTCAACACACAGAAAACATTTGAGTGAACCTATCTACAGAACAGAAATAGACTCATAGATATGGAGAACAGACTTGTGGTTGCCAAGGGGGAGGGAGAGGGCATGGGGTAGACTGGGAGTTTGAGGTTAGTAGGTGCAAACTATTACATTTAGAATGGATAAGCAATGAAGTCCTGCTGTACAGCACAGGGAACTCTATCCAATCACTTGCAATAGACCACGACGGAAGATAATATGAGGAAAAGAATATCTATATCTATATCTATCTATCTATATGTGTATGACTGGGTCAATTTGCTGTACAGCAGAAATTGACAGAAGCTTGTAAATCAACTATAAGAAAATTAAAAAATAAATAAATAAATTAGTCTTTTCAAAAAAAGAAAACATCTGGGGATTCAGAAAAGTGTGGGGAAGGGGACAATCTCCCAAAGGGTGTGAGCAGAGCCCTTGTGTGGGAATGGGAGCCTGTGGAATTTCAGTTAATGTATTCATGCAACCCCTCTTGTATCTACAAGCAGCTGAGGAATGGGAAAAATTAACAAGAGAGTTGTTGAAGCTCAAAATATAATCCCCTTCTGTACCCTTTCTCAGCTCCTTTTAAATAGATGCATCATAACACAAGTTCCCCTGGGTGAATATTCTTCACAAAGATTTAGAGTTGACTTTACAGCTAAGAGAAAAGATCTGAGTGTTTGAAGAGAAACTACCATGCAGTGCAGTTTCCTCTCAAGTCTTCCAAAATTGTCAGTTTTTCTCCAAGGAATACAAGACGTGAAGGATACTGCCTGGTGATTTTTGAACCCTCATCGCCATCCAGCAGTGCTCCAAATGTGCACAGCCCTATTGAGCACTTGTCTGCCATTGGATTGGGTCATAACAAGTCACGATTTCATTTCATTGTTTCCAAACATGTTTTAATAACTACTATGCCCTGGGAATACAAAAATAGCAAAGATGTGCCTCTTACCTTCAAAGCTTAAATCAAAGATTCATAACCTTTTAGTCCAATGGGAAAAGATTTATTGGTTCTAAATGAGGATTTTCTGCCTTTTCTCTATGAAGTAGAAACCAGTCTACAGGCATTTTTTTTCTCCCTGCATAATGAAAGAGTGAAATTTAATGGTAGCTGAGCAGTTGTGTTGAGGCAAAAGATTTTTTCTTCATTATTTCTCAGGTCAAGGAGACCCTAGGAGGTCAAGCTTACATGTTCCTCTGAGGGTCAAAGTGTAAGTGGAGGATAAACATTCTGCCAAGGAAAGCTTTGAGCTGCCAGCACTGGAATTCTCTACTGCCCCCCTCTACTCCTCACTCAGGGTGCAAAGTCCCACTTTATACAGTTTAACGTGGTTTTAATGTTGTTCACCTTTGCCTAAAGCTCCATATGATTCCAGGAATATTTCTCTCCACAGGACCAAAAGATGAGTATGGTAGAAGATGACTAGTTACATTTAGGTTCACGTTTTGCCACTTAATTCCAGCGCAGCTATTGTTACAGCTTATTACAACAGGTTTATACTGAACCATGCGTTGAATGCCCATGCTGAAATTGGCCATCAAGCCACAGTATTACTTTCCACTAAGAAAGCACTATTTCCTCTAATTCCAGATGATATTTGTACTCCTTTGACCTGGGAAGGATCATCTTTACCCTGTGCACAGGAGATACTTTATTTTATGGGGTCTGCTTTCCTTTATGAAGTCAGCCTCTCCTACCAAGAAAGAGCAGTTTCATCTGAAGTTCTGGAGATGAATTTGCCAGTGTACATAACAAGCAGAGACTTTGGGGGGATTTATATTCAAGTTCAACCTCAAAAACAATCTTGGATCACATTTTTTGGCTGGGTTTTTATAATACTATTACCATGCTTAAATTTTGTTTTAAGACCAATTTGAACCCAACATGAAGAGTTTATTTGGTGAAATACATTTTCACTTCTAAAATGATATTTCACGCATCAGACATAGCGGAGGTTCAGCAAAAGTATATTTCACCTTAAGCTTTTAACTTCAAGATGGTGTTTTATAATATTACTGTATTAACATAGCTATATTGATACTGTCCTTTCTTGTGGCAATATTAGAAGCTAAAAGCACCAAACTTCAGAGATATCTAACTTTGATGTAATGGAAGCACTCATGGCTTTGCCTTTATCAGTGGAGTATATATTCTTTCACAAAGGAAATCCTAATATTGTGATCCACATTTTTAAAAATAACAATATTTTCTGTTGCTCTGAGTCATGTCTTGTTTGAGAGATCCACTTTGAGGCTATAATGCAGCATTGATAAATATGAAACAAAAAATTAAGATAACTGATATCAGGACTTTATTAGGCTTTTCACTGGATACAAAGAAACAGAAACTTTTTTTTACATTAAGAACACAACCTTATCAAAAAAATTCACATTTGCTAAACAGAACTGTAGGCATGTTTGTTTTTTTTTTGTTGTTTTTTTTTTTAACGCCACGTTTATTAAAGTATCAATGACCAGATCCTAAAAAGAGAAGGCACAGATCTGTCTCCCTCTGGTGAATTTCTGGTGTCTCATGAAGGAAATGTCACCAGCTAGGCAAATTCCCATCCTTTAGACATGAAGTGAATCAACACAGATATATAAAAGCAGGGGCCATGAGATGGAAATGATAACGTTAAGGGATTTGGGTCTTCTTATCACTTACACAAATTTCAAGAGAGGATGTAGCTACCAACATGTTTTGAAAGTCCATCCACATTCAGACTCTGCCAGGGGTTCACTGTTGGATACAACAGTATTTGAAAACTCTGTTTTAGGAATTTTGACATGGTTCTATTCTTTGCAGATTCTTCTGGAAACTGGACTTTGATCTCACTGTTCTTACTCTGGGACGTCTTGGATTTCCAACTTGGCAGAAAAAGTGCTGGTTGTTTTCATCTGTTTTGGTGAGTCTGTTTCTGTCAGGTGCTAGCTTAATTGGGAGGAACTACATCCTATCTCCCACCTGCTGCCCAGTCTCTACTCAGTCTCCTGAGTAAGTACAACTGAGCTGTATTTATATCTCAAACTCTTCTCTCTTCCTCCAGCAGGCAATCAAGAGAGTCCCTTTTTATGTCAAATTTTCTACATTTCCAGAGATGACTGGTTCTAATCTGATAAAACTAATTTGTGGGGAGGTGTTGATGAGAAGAGTAATGGATTAGTTACCTCTCTGGGAGAAAAAGATAATATATTTTTAAGGAGGTCCTGGTGTGAGTTAAAACATGGGGCTACTTACCAGGACCTTTTTTAATGTGTGGGTGTGTTTCTGGTTTTCCCAACTATTTTGAAATGTTACCTAAGGGATTGATGGCGGGGAGAAAGACTCTAGACCTTACAACAGGCCAGTGAATGTGGCATTAATCTTATACAGTTTCTTGCCTGATTATCTGGGCTATGTTTGACTTGGCCTTCATAATGCATTTGTGGGAGTTGACATGAATCCTCCTGCAGATCCTTAAATCAGTGATTCATTTTCTATTACTAAACTACACGTAGGCAGAGAGCAAAACTTTAAGAGCGTTGTATCCTGCTTTATGCTAAGGGAACCATATTGGTGCCACCTAATGTTGATGGGTCTTGAGTGACTCTCACAGAGCCAAGACAGTTCATTGTACTTGAGAAGATCCAGTTTTTTAGGAGTAATGGTTTGGAGAAACAATTTTGTATGGAAAACTTTTCCTTACAAGCAAAATGGGTTCCATGTTCAGAAGAACAACTTCAGAAGTGCACTGGTTCTCTTGTTGATGAAAATCAATCTGAATTTAATTTCTTTGCATGTTGATGACGTTAATAAAGTTAATTGATGTTTGAAACTTAAAGAGCAGTAGATGTTCCACACGCTGGACTATTTCCTTGTGGGAACTCAAAGGAAGATGAAAGCAAGCACATTCTTCATGTGATTTTTTTAAAAGGCCATTTTAAACAAAAACATAATTTCTTTTTAAATTTAAATCTCTAATTGCAACAATAACAAAAATGCCAATGAATTAAGGCTGGTCATAATGTGCCCTTTTTCTTTAGGATGTTTGATTTTGTATAAGATACAGTATACTCACACACACATACCACATACAAGCACGTACTTCTGAATCATACAAGTGCACATTTAGAACTAATACCTACAAAAAAGTATCACAAATGAAATACAAATTGCACAATTTTCAACAGACTCAATCAACATGTTTTACAAAGTCTGCAGAACATTTTATCGTCATTGGGAAAAGAAACAATTTAGAGCATTATTTAAAAATGTATGTAACACAGGAGCCACCAGTAAGTTATGGCAATTACAGCATTTACACCATTGTGTCACTGAAATCTAGCTGAAAAGACTAAAGTGCTGTAAAACAAATTACTTTTAAAAACCTTGTGTAGCATGTCCTGAGGGATACTAGCATTATTTTCTATTAGCAATTCAAAACATGAACACTCTACCTATGGAGCTTTCATTTAGATGAGCAACCAAAGGTTAGAAGATTGTGTCATTGGATCATTAAAATAGTAGAACTGAAAAACTCACAAAAACAGACATTTCCTGAGACTTCCAACTTTCCAGTCTGGAATCTGAACAGGGGAGATCCTGAATGGGTAACCTTGGCTAAGACATGTCAGAACCTCAAAGAACTTAATGTTAAGCCAAGCTATGGTGTTTGATTGTTTGTGATTTCTATTTAAGTCTGTCTTTGATTCGCCAGCTTGAAGTGTAATTGACAACGCAGACTATTACTGCCAGGCATTTCTTATTCATGACAGTCTCATTTTTTCATTGGTTTTCTACTGGTTTTTTGCATCTTAAATATTTAAATATTTGAATTATATCTGTGCCTACTTACATAGGAGATATTGATGTTAAGAGTTAAAATGGCAATAGAATAAGGTCGAGTAATTTGAGTGGAGTTTCAGCTTGAATAATGTGTGAGTGAGATGTGCATGTCATGTGTGTGTGTTTACATGTGTGTACACACTCAGGTGTGTGTGTACACACCAAACCCTTTATGCTCTAATACATTCACTGTTAGATGGTGCTCCATGAAAACTGAGTTTTCCCAGTATGGCTGAAAGTGAATATTGAGGTCATCATATAAAATATCCTAAGGCTTCTAAAATATGCCTCCTCATTCTCTGCATTCAAATGATTGTGTAGTAATAAGGGAGACATACAGGATAACGGCAGGAGTATTCACCATATTGGTCCTTCAAAATTACAGACAGGAAAGCAAAGCAGATGATACTCTTGGCATATTTTCCCTCATCTCACCCACCTACTCCTTTGATTTCCTGCTGTAGATTGGGTAAAGGTTGGATTGCGTTTCTGTTTTTTTGCCTTGCAGGACTTGTGATGGAAAGAAATAAGTAAAACAAAAGTGCACCAACATGTATCTCCTACCACTGGGCCGGGCGAGGGGGTGGGAGCGATCTATTTGTAGCCCTTGTGCTCTAACTCTCTGGAAATACAATGCCCAGCTAAGACAGAGAAGCTTAGGCTGAGGGTAAGCTCTGATTGCATACCACTTGTCCTCACCCTCATCTCTCTATTTAAGACCCACAGCCTGCTCCCTAAGAGTGTTCCAGGGCAGAGCCAATGGATAGAGACAGCCATAGGCATCTTCTTTACATTTCCCTTTCAAAGGAATCTCTCTTAGTGAACTCCTCCTCTAGCTGGAGGACCCATGGTTTATGTGGCCATCCCTCCTTTAGAAATTAAGGCAAGTCCATTTATTTCCAGTGCTTGCTACATAGGTACTGCATATCCACATGGAAACCAAACATTGGCTTGGAAGTATCTTTTGTCAAACAAGGTCTCTATGTGTATATCATTAATAGCAATTAAAAGCTTTCTCCAATTGAGAAACTACACAGTTAGGCTAAATGCTTCAGCATGTTTGTTTTTTCCAGCACCCAAATGACAAATATGATGAAGCTAATTCTAAGCAAACATTATAAGAAAGCATCTAAGTTCAAGAAAATACAACATAGTTACCTCTGTATTTTATTCATTTTTCATCAATATGTTGAA
Source organism: Phacochoerus africanus (assembly GCF_016906955.1). NCBI lineage: Eukaryota > Metazoa > Chordata > Mammalia > Artiodactyla > Suidae > Phacochoerus > Phacochoerus africanus. The sequence continues at coordinate 53,899,471 of NC_062544.1, read as the reverse complement.
AGATTTGTTTACTCATGTATTTATAAGTTAAATCCTGTGTCATTGCAAGTGTGCTTGGCTAAAGATCCTCCTGAGGGATGAATAATGAATAGTCAGGAAAAAACTTGCCCAAGAAAGTAACTTTACAGGACATACATTTCAATAATCTATATAGTTCTTTAAAAAGGATTCATATTCAATTGCACATAAAGAGCAGGTGAAAGAGAACGGTGACAAAACTGCAAGAGGAGGGAAAGCAGAAAGAAAACCATATATGTATGTAATTAAGTCTTAAGATAGAATATTTTTACAAAAATATTTAAATATGATCAGCTACTCTACTTTCAAAGATCTCATCAACTCTTTTTCATACATTGTGAAGTATTTTGGTCTTCAGTTATTTAGTACTATCAACATTTTCATTTGAAAAGAAGACTTGTCACTGTGTCTGTCCCTGACTATGGATATTTGTGTGTATTTGTGTGTCTGCCTGAACAGGAGCAGGTGTATATTGGTATAATGTGTCTGAAGAGACAGATACACACAATTGGAATGTAGAACATACCTGCATGCTACTGGATCACCACACATACCTACAGCCTTTTCATAAACGTTCTCTTTAGTGTAAATAATTTCTCTTCCTTCCCCAGAGTTGCTAATAAATACTATATTCTGATAATGAGTATTTATAATCTTGTAATCAACTCTTAATTATTTACAATTTGGACATATATAACCATGGAATCACATCCTTCACCTAGGACTAAGAGATTAAATCGTATGTGGTATATTTAAATTAATTAAAAGCTGAAAGCATGCTTTTGTTTTTCTATGGCCCCACTTTACATGGATTGTGTTTTCTCAGGAAACTACTGAGATGTGATTATTTTAAACATGAAATGGGGAGTTCCCGCTGTGGCACAGAGGGTTAAAGGATCTGGCATTGCTACAGTTGCGGTTTAGCTCGCAGCTATGGCTCAGATTCAATCTCTGGCCCGGAAACTTCCATATTCCATGGATGTGGCCATAAAAAAATTAAAAATACCCATGAAGATAAAATAATACATAATTGTAAGAATATCAGCAACAATAGATTTTTATAAATGACACACAGTATTCCTGTGAGGCATATAGGTAAGAGTAATCATGCTCTTTTAAGATTTTTTAAAAATGTGAAACAGAACAAAGACACCAAAGGGGAAGCAATGCCCAAAATTGCTTTACCATTTTTCTTCCTCATACATCTGAATTATCAATGGTGGATGGCAGACACCTTTTCTGTGAAACTTTGACCTCTGCCTCAAACTTGACCCCGGAGTAGGAAGGAACCAAAAGTTATGGTCAGTGCCAATTTTTAGTAGGTCTGCCCAGATCACATGTATTTAAGATTCTCCTACGGATGTTTCATGGATCCTTGAGAATTCATGGACATGACTTCAAAAACATTACCCTAATTCCTTCTGCCACCCTTCCTTTTTCTTCAACATCACGTAAATCAAGTCAAAGTTTCTCAAAATACGTTCCTAAAAATCTGTGATTTAGAATCACGTATTTGCAAATCTCAATTTGATAGGAAAGTTTGTGCAAACTTTCACTTCATCCCCTTCTTCCTTGTTTTCCAGTCAAGAAAATTGTTAGAAGAACTTTTGTAAGAGTTCAGAGTTTTCTGATTTTTAACACTCTTGCCATAATTTGTCATTTACTGGGCATTTGTGGGACAATGTATTTAAGAGATTTCTAAATTAAAATGACATCCATCTCCTTCCCCATCCCCATTTTTCACTATGGAGTTGGCACTAATAGTTCTTCCACAAAAGTTTTTACTCTATATTTATAGCTGCCTTAAGTAGAAATACTGTGAAACACTATTGTTTTCTATATATAACACAAAATTATGGATTATGGCCTCCACTATTACTGATGCAGAGAAGCTGATTTAATGCATGTTGTCCGTGTCCAAAGGTTAGCAAGATTGCAGACTACAGAATATTTTACCTAGTCCCACAAAACAAGTAAATTTCAGTACAACAATGTAATATACGTTATGTTGGGCATTCAATTATTTTAAGTCCCACATAGCATCTGATTCAAAAGAGCGAGCAAGAGAGGGAGCAGAAAGTTTCATTTAGAGGATACAGTGTAGGAGCGCTAGGTTGAAATCAGAACACAAGGAGGTAAACACTCATAAGTTACAAAGACTAATTCTGTAAAACAAAATTGGCTAGTCTTTCTTTTAAATCCCTAACACTAGAAGTAGGTTTTGCTCATCAAATGGGAAATGAAATATTTATAGTAAGGAAGAATATGATAATAATCACTGAAGAAATGTTTTCTCCCCTTTCCCACCCACTTTCAGCCCTTATTCCCTCAGAGACTCAGTGGAATAGGAAAATCAGTGTTAATAGATAATATGCCTAATACAGTGAGTCTTCTCTATCTTATTCAAGGACACTCCAAATGGTACTATCAAGTGTTGGCTTCTCCTTCATCAAATTCATAGTTGAGCTTTATGACAGTGCTGATGAAATCACCAAGTTCTACAAAATCGGCAGTGACAATATTGATGCCACTTTCTCCTGGCTTCTGCATGCGGACCCACTGCATCATGGCAGGAAGAGCCCTGAAAAGGGAAAGAAAAAGGAGAAGTCACAGAAGGAAAGATTATTTTTCAAGCTCACAATTCCTAGAATTTCCTTTAGTTTTCTAACTTATTAACATAAATTCCCCAATTACAGATACAGAATGGAGATAAAGGCAGAATAGTAAATTCTTAATCTCTGAAGAAACTCTGCAGGAGAAATACAGCCGTGTCTCAAATCCACAAGGGATTGGTTCCAGGAATCCCCACAGATACCAAAATCCCTGGATTGCTCAAGGCTCTTATACAAAATGGAGTAGTAGCATCAGCCCTTCTTATCCTCACTTTCCACATCTGTGATTTTAACCAACTCAGGATCAATGTGCAGATATGGAACATGAGGATATGGAGCTATGACTGTCATCACTATACTGGTCCATATAAGACTCCATCTTTGGACATCTCAGATAAGAGAATTTATAGTGAAACTTCACTAAGAAAACTCCTGCCATGGCCCTAAAGGGGCAGCATGCCTAAATTTGGTAAAAGAAAGATAAAGTTAGACCCACAGACTTTGAAAAATTTGTGGTTACCAAAGGGGACAGGTGGCGAGGGGTGGGGTGAGAGGTGGACTGGGGGTTTGGGATGGAAATATTCTAAAATTAGGTTGTGATGATGTTGTACAACTGTAAGTATAATTTTAAAAACTGAATAAAATAAAAGAAGGAGAAAGATAAAGTTAGGGGAAGAATGAAGAGAAGAGGGTAGCTCCTATAGGGCACTGTAGGCTATTATGGGGTTCTGAGGTTTACTCTGAGTGAAATAGGGAATCTTTGGAAGACCTTCAGCAGAAGAGTGTTGTGATCTGGCTTAATTATAAACGATGATTCATTACCATGAGAGCATAGTGGAGAGTCTCCTAGCCTAGTCTACAAAGTCAGGGAAACCTTTTCAGAAAAGCACTCTCTAAATGTTGAGGGATTAAGATTTAGCTGGGTAAAGGTGGGATTTGGGGTGGAGGATGATGCAGTGCATTTTCAGACAGAGTTAACAGCATTTCCTCATTCACTGACAGAAGTACAGCATGTGCTTAGGAACAGGGCATGTAGACAGATCCAGGAGATGTTGGTAAAGATGCAATATCCTACAACAGCACATTGGAGAGAAACCGCTAAGACTTCAGGGTGCAGGGAGGGAGGCTGTCATGAGAAAGGGATACCTGAACTGCCGTCTGAGCGGTGATAGTGCAATAACAAAGAAAGAACGAGGAAGTACATGTGGACACTAAATTCCTGGATGAGATGGAGAGGGAGGGGGAGAGAGAAGGGGAGGGGGGAAGAGAGAATGATGAAATTAAGAATCTCAAAGAAGGAAGTCTTAAAAATGTTGGAGAAATAAGGAGTTCTTGTTGTGGCTCACTGCTTGGTGAACCTGACTGGCATCCATAGGGATGAGGGTTCGAACCCTGGCCTTGCTCAGTGGGTTGAGGATCCAGCATTGCTGTGAGCTGTTGTGTAGGTCGCAGACGTGGCTTGGATCACGCGTTGCTACGGCTATGGTGTAGGCTGGCAGCTGCAGCTCCGATTTGATCCCTAGCCTGGGAATTTTCACATGCTGCAGGTGCAGCCCTGAAAAGACAAAGACAAAAAAAAAATGTTGGAGAAATAAGAAAGAACCAGATAACAGAGGGCTTTCAGAAATGTAGACCGATTGAAAGCTGTTAACCAGGAAAATAATATGCTTAGATTTGTGATTCAGAGAGAATGGTTTGCCTTCAGTGTGAAGGCAATGAATGAATGAATGAATGGGAGAAAACAAAACTAGCATCAGGTCTGACAATTAGAGAGCTGGGGAAGGAATCTAGAGCAGAGAGAGTGATAGCCTGCATTGCAGCGTAACTATTACATAGCAGCAATTGTTATATTTGAAAAGAATGAGGACACAGAACTACAGCATTGGATTGGTGTGGGATTGGATGTAAATGAAGAGAGAGAAAGAGGCCATGAATGATGTCTAGATTTCTGCTAGTATTCTGGCAGGTGAGTATCATCCAGTAATCCTGGAAAGATGGGACTGAAGGCTTTCTAGTGGATGTGCTAAGTTTAGTATGAGACATGCTGATTTTGAGGTGACTTTGGAACACATGAGCTGAGATCTCAATTGGTACTTAAGTACGGCTCTGGTATTTGGGACATAGAGCTGGTCAAGTGCCATCATATAGAAAGAATAATTAAAGCTATGAAAGTGGATAACATTACCTGGGAAGACTGTATAGAGAGGGGTGAGAAGAGAAAATTTGAATATCAGAAACATTAAAAGAATGGGTACAAATGTTGATTCAATCAAGTAGGATGAAAGTCAGGAGCATTATAGTGTCATGAAAAAGAAAATGAAAAGAAAACCAGGCTCCTTTCGGCTTGTGAGGCTGAAGCATGGAATGTAATATATTCCCCTTTCTCCACATCTCAGAAAGCATATATAGATGGGACTGGTTTGATCCATCCAGGCAAAACTGAATCAACTGTCTTGGACCACATTAATCCATGGGTAGTACCTTAAAAATTCTCATCCATATTTTTTAGCAAATAAATTTGTTTTTTAGTACATATAGAGAGAGGAGAACCCAAGCACTTTTACAATAGCATAACATGGCTCGAAAAGGCCCAAGGCCAGAGAATAGACTGGCATGTGGAGAAAATTTGGTCTTCACAGCAACAGTTTCAGAAGAGAATTTTATCTTGAAAAATCTGGGTCTCTAGAGCACAGACTCAGGTGTATTCAGTTCATTAGAAAGACAGATGCTGTGGCAATGTGTGTGCAGCCACGCAGGTTTGAATTCCATTACTTTCTCCTCTAGACCTGCTGGAGCAGATGATGTATCTCTGTTGTGAATGCAGTAGCACCTTGGCATTTTAGAAAAGGCAGATACTCTTTGGAAAAAGTATCAGAACTGGTGCACTTCCTGGGAAGAATGGTTGTTTGGCAGACATACTCATCTTTAGAGGTGGAGAAGAGTGATGCTGAGGCCAGGGCTGATTCTGTATTAACTTTACTACGTAGCTGGTTTACCAGATCCCTAGGGTACATGATTATGGGAGGTTCCTGAGCAACCAAGGTCCCATCTTAGAACCATGATCATCACAGAAACAGCAACTCAGATGCTCTTTACTACTCTAAGATTGAAATTCCTGAGGCTGAATTTAGAATAGCTAATTCTTATCCTCTTAGAGAGATGCTAGAATATGAGTGCTCTTCTTTGTTTCTTTATAAACTAGATTGCTTTGAGGATTGATGAAATCTCGTTATAGAATAGCTTGTAGTCCTCAGGTGAAATATGAGTTTTACATTTAAAATGTCATTTCCCTGAGTCACAGCAATATTTCTATTTTTCTGTTCAGATACACTTTTCTAAAGTCTATATGATACCAAAGACAAAACACACGATAATGCCAAGTTGAATCTCAAATACTCAGACAGACTTAAGTAGAATTATGTCAAAAAAAAAGATTCAGGATACTGGATTAAAACTAGCAAATGCCACTGAAGCTACAGTAATTATTTAGAGTGGCCTTTTTAAAACTTTTTTCATTATTTTCCCCATATGGAGCCTCTTAAAATATTTTTTCCTACTCACCCTCCTCCTGCATAAAAAGTTAATACTACAGACAGAGTGTGTATCTATTTATATACTATTTGTATATACCTGTGCTTTTTATGTCAAAAGAGTAAATTTTTTATTTGCTCTCCCAGGAATCAATTTCTGTATTTGTAATTAGAGTAAATTGAAAAGTCTATTCTGACGGTAATAAAATATTGTTTCCATGTAACAAATTATATAAGATAAACTGGTTAATCTTTAATTTTTAAAAATCACCCATTCATTCATTAAACAAAGACATCTTGCACCATGTAGAAGACAGCATTCTAGATGAAGCTCTCTAGAACCATTTTGGGGTTCAGACGTTCCTTAACTCTCTCAGAGAAATGTTGCTACAGCCTTGCCCCTGACTCTCTTTTGGTGCCTTTTCTACACTATAGTCACAACAATCTTTCTCTCAGCTAAGTTCATCCTTCTTCTCCATGAACAACCATAAAGTCCTTTCTCACCTACAAGATACACCTAGTTCTTGAGTCCTTCTAGACCTCTCTCTACCATCCACCACACCCACCTCTCTTCAGCCTCATCTGTTGCCACTTCCTACATCATTCTCTGATAATACTGAAATGCTTGTGTTTCTTCCCAAACACACCTGTAGTTTCATGGCTCAGACTGGTGTTTTTGTTTTTGTTTTGTTTCTTCTTTTTAGGGCTGCAAGTGTGGCACATGGGAGTTCCCAGGCTGGGGGCTGAATTGGGGTTGCAGCTGCCGGCCTATGCCACTGTCACAGCAATGTGGGATTAGAACCATGCCTGCGACCTACCTATACCATGGCTCATGGCAACGCCAGACCCTTAACCCAATGAACAAGGCCAGAGATCAAACCTGCATCCTCATGGATGCTAGCTGGGTTCATAACCCACTGAGCCACAATGGGAATCCCAGTTTTGTTTATTTTTTATAGGATATCTCTCTATATGAAATACCCTTCCTTCTTCCAGTACCCTTCTTAGTCTAATTTCTGCTTGCCCTTCAAGACTGGGCCCAGGCATTGTCTCAGTCCCTCCTGTCCAAATCTGAGGCAAGAGCTCTTTTCTTGATGCTTTACACTCCTTCAGCACAGTTCTATCACTGTACGTTGCACATGGCATTCAGGTTATACATTTCCATGCCTAGTTCTATCAGTACCTGTGCAGTTCTCAAAAAACAAAAATTATATCATAGTTTTCAATAGATCCTCTGTACCTGCCACAATATCTAGAACCCCAAAGGAAAACAGCACATCTATTTAACTCAAATGTTGAACTATAAATCCTGGTCGCAGCTGTCCCAAAGCTCAACAAGCAAAATGAGTATGAACCAATCATGACAATACAATATGGCATAACAGGCATGAGCATAGGATCCTGGGGGAGCATGTAGGTAAACTCATTTATTTCCTTGGCAGAAATTCTGAGGAAATTTAAGGAACATATCCCAAAATAGGTGACATTTGTGCTTGACCATTACTCTTTAGATAAAGAAGGAAGGCATTTCAAGAGAAGTTAACAGCACATCCAATAGAATTTGCACTGTATAATAGATCTCCAGAACTTAATTATCTTGTATAACAGTTAATTGTCAACTTCCCATTTATCCCCTTCCCCAGCCCCTGATAAACATCATTCTATTCTCTCTTTCTGTGAATTTGAATATTTTCAATTCCACATGTAAGTGAGATCACGTATTTATTTTTCTCTGTGTCTGGCTTATTTCACTTAACATCATGTCCTCCTAACAAAATGGTATTGTATACTGAGATGCACTAAGAGGGTAGATCCTATGTTAAATGCTCTTACCACACACACATAAAAATAATGAAACTGATAACAGGGCAGGAGGAAAATTTGGAGGTGATGGCTAGGTTTATATCCTTGAGAGTGATGGTTTCATGTGTATATATTTACCTCCAAACTCACTGGGTTGTGTATATTAAACATGTATACTTTTTTTTTTCCCACTGTACAGCAAGGGGGTCAGGTTATCCTTACATGTATACATTACAATTACATTTTTCTCCCAGCCTTTCTTCTGTTGCAACATGAGTATCTAGACAAAGTTCTCAATGCTATTCAGCAGGATCTCCTTGTAAATCTATTCTAAGTTGTGTCTGATAAGCCCAAGCTCCCGATCCCTCCCACTCCCTCCCCCTCCCATCAGGCAGCCACAAGTCTCTTCTCCAAGTCCATGATTTTCTTTTCTGAGGAGATGTTCATTTGTGCTGGATATTAGATTCCAGTTATAAGTGATATCATATGGTATTTGTCTTTGTCTTTCTGGC